>NC_069501.1:146981185-147181185 GCF_027579735.1 Bombina bombina | reverse complement strand
GAGATTTATTATATTTACACAGTAATTAGCTTTAGAACAACAAGTTTCATTTTCTCTTGTTAATAAATTCAGAAAAAGAAAAAAAAATAATAAAGGGGAAAAAGAAAAGAATATATTGGTACATCTAGCTGGAAATTTTCCTATTTTCAATACGTAGAATGAATCATTAAGTTCTCTTTAAGTTGAACAATAACACACATATTGCAATCTTATAAGCTAATACTGCATCAAAAATGTTAACATAATATAGGGGAGAAGAAGACCAAAGTCTAAATTACCATCTTTACATATTAGTTACAAGAGACCTCTTATTTAACTTTATGGTTCAAATAAATGGAAATCTGTAGATCTTTTGCAGTTTATATTCCCCAGTGTTATTCTTGAGATAGAGCGAAGCAGATCAAAACAATGGATAGCCACCAACATAAAGAAGTGGCAAAAGGAAAAAAAAAAAAAAAAAAAAAAAAAGGAAGTAATAATATTTCTCTCTCTCTCAATCCCCCCCCACGCCCTCTTGAAGTCACCAATTATCTAATAAAACTATTTCAGAATTTCTGAATGGAAAGATCAGATGGTCAATTTCTGAAGGTGTAAATATTTTAATAAATTTGGCCCATTTCCTGAAAAAAGTTACTATTTCTTGTTCTGAGTTCAGATCTGTGGCTAGTTGTTCAATTAGAAATTGTTTCTTAAGATAATTCCTTACTTCTGCAATTGAGGGTACAAATCTAGTTTTCCATTTTTTAAAGATTAAGTTTCTGGCTGCCAAGATAGTTACATTTACCATCTTGGCATCAGAAAAATTCCTATTGTTAGATATCAGAAAAATAATTATAGGGAGTGTGAGCGAAAAAGATGTAATTTTCATCACTCTGAGTAGCCAGAATTCAATCTTTTTCCAGAATTGATTGAGTCTAGGGCAATTCCAAATCATATGAGCTAAATCTGCTGCTGGTAAATTGCATCTTGGACATTTGTTAAAATTACTATGCCATTTATATCCTTTATCCGGAGTAAAATAAGTCTGATACAATAGTTTTATATGGGACTCTCTCCAGGTTTCAGCTATGGAAGACTCAAAAAGTAATCTCAGTCATCTGGCCACACATATATTGTCTGCTGTATGTATCTCTAGGATATTTGTCCACTTTGAAGCTATTTTCTCCATGTTTAAATTTCCTTTAATTGAAACAAGATACCTATACCATGGGGCGATAGAGAAGTGCCCTGCTTTGCATAATACTATCCAATTATCCAGCTTACCCCAAGACCATTTCCAGCAGAATTTACTGAGAAGATGGGATGCATAATGTCTGGTTTGTAGATATACAAAGAAGTCTTTATTCTTAAGTTTAAACTCCTGTTTTAAATCTTCGAAGGATTTAATAATTCCTGTCTCTGAAAAGCATTGAGATACCCAATGTAGACCTTGATTAGATCATTGTTGTAATATCACAGACTGTGTTCCGTCCTGAAATTCGGGGTTCCCCAGAAAACTTTGGAACTTAGGAATGTTAGTATCTATTTCAGCGCAAGCTCCTATCTTCCCCCAAGCTAAAATTATTGAATATATAGTTGTAAGATTTTTCACTTGTTTAGGGATACTTTTAGTCTGGAGATGAAGCAGTGCTATAGGCTGTAATGGGTGGATCATATTTGTTTCAAGCTCATAATCTGAAAAATGATTTGACTCCGCGATCCAATCTGCTGCTATGCGTCCTAAGAAAACTAAGTTATACAAATATATGTCAGGCAATGCTAGACCAGCCATTTGCTTGGGTAAATTTAGTCTCTGTAGTGAAATTCTAGGTTTTTTTGAGTACCAGATAAAGTAACGGAGTGCGGTGTTAAATTTTTTAATATCATAACTTTTCAAAATGATAGGGAGATTTTGAAACATATAGCAAAGCTTCGGAAGAAGTACCATTTTGAAGAGCGCAATGCGACCCGATAAAGATATGGGTAAATTCTGCCAGCTCCTCATATAATTGATAGATTGTGCAAGAGATGATGTAATGTTTAATGAATACCAATCTCGAGGGTCCGCGGATATCAAAATGCCTAAATATCTAAAAGATTTGGAGACCGTCTTAAAAGGGTATTTTTTCAGGGAATTTTCTGTTTTTCTTAGCCATAGAAGCTCTGATTTTGTTTTATTCATTCTATAGCCTGAACAGGAACCATACAAGTCAATTATATCTAAAAGTAATGAAATGTTCTTACGAGTATTTGATATATATAATAATAGATCGTCTGCATATAATGCAACCTTAATTTCTTTTTTGTAAATTCTTATGCCTTCAACTACTTGTCTAATTTTATTAGCTAATGGTTCAATTGCGAGGTTAAATAATAGCGGCGATAGTGGGCAACCTTGCCGTGTACCTTTTCTTAGTCTAATTTTTTCCGATAATATTCCATGTATAACTATAGAAGTGGAAGATTGTGAGCATATATTTTTAACTAGGTTGAGGAAATTATTTTTTAATCCAAATCGCTCCAGTGTATCTAATAAGTACTCGTGGCTAACCCTATCGAACGCTTTCTCTGCGTCTATTGCGAGTATTGCTGCGTCTGGAGAATCTTCCGGGATCCTGTCTTCTGAGTTTTTGAAAAAATCTATAGTCATTAGAAGTTGTCTAATTTTGGCAGCAGAGCTTCGTTTGGTTAGGAACCCCACTTGATCTTTATGGATAATCTCATTTAACCCCTCTTGAAGTCTTTTAGCTATAATAGTAGTTAATATCTTGTAGTCCGTGTTTAATAGTGCGATCGGACTATATGATTCCCTATTATGTGGATCCTTTCCTGATTTAGGAATGAGTATAGTATGGGATTCCACAAAGTAGGGGGATAATTGAGCATTTTCCTGGTAGTAGAAGTTATAAAGTTTAGTCAGATGGGGGGGTTATTAAAGATTCCGAAGTCCTATAGAATTCGTTTGGTATTGCATCAGGGCCGGGGGATTTCTCAAGCTTCAGTGCCTGAATAGTTTGAGAGACTTCTAATTCGGTAATCGGAGCGTTCAGCGCGACGTTAAAGTCCTCGCTAGCTCTTATAGTGGGTATGTTTTCCCAAAATCTAACCTGAGCTCCTTTCTCAATCAGAGAAGGTGAGTAGATAGATTTGTAGTACTCAGAGAAGGATTCTGAGATTTCCTCCGATGTGTTGAGCCGCTTCTTCTCAACCTGTAAGAATTTGATTGTATTGGATTGTTTAGAGTTCTTCACTAGTTTGGAAAGCAGTTTACCGGATTTATTACCATATTTAAAAAGTTTAGATTGATATTTCAACTCTGACTGTATTGAATGGGTGGTCATAAAGGTATCTCTTTCCTGTTTTGCCTTGATATATTTTTTCCAATTTTCCTCGCTCGGGGATATCAGATATCTATTATATGAATTTGTTACCGCAGCTGTTATCTGCCTTTCCTTTGCTCGAGAGTCGCGCTTAATTTTTGTTGTATAAGCAATAATGTCCCCTCTTAAAACGGCTTTTGCTGCTTCCCAAAGCGTTGAGGGATTGAAAACTGAGCCTTCATTTATTTTTAAAAATTCCATCAATTTGTTATTGAGCCAGTTTATGTATTTTAAGTTTTTACTTAGATATTTTGGGTAAAAGAAGCGAGCTCGATTTGGCTTAGAGTTTTGAATTGGAATATCCAGCATTATAGGGGCGTGATCTGAAATGCAGATTTCTGCAATCGCCGCCTTAGCCCCGGTTTGATAAAGACTATCATTAATTAGAAAAAGGTCAATTCTTGATAAAGATTTGGTAGCTTTTGAGTAACAAGTATAGTTCTTAGTATCCGGGTTCTGAGCCCTCCACACGTCCCTAACTGCCAAGTTTAGAAATATGTTATTGTAAATTTTTGTTTCTAAGTTATCCTTTTTGGTCTTCCTTTGTGAGTCCCCGCACCTGAGTCTATCCATAGGGAACCGGGGAGACATATTAAAATCCCCAGCTAGGATTACATGTCCCTCTGCTACCTGAAGGATTTTAGCCTGGAGAGAGTCCCAGAAACCACTGTCAATTATATTGGGTGCGTATAAATTACAGATAGTATATGTTGAGTTTAATAATTTAATTTTTAATATTATATATCTACTTTCCGAGTCTATTATTGTTAACAGTTTATCGTATGTCAGTTTTTTCCCCAAGAGAATAGCTACACCTTTTTTCCTATTTAATGAGGGGGCAAATATAGCTTCTGCGACCCATGCTGATTTTAATTTGAATGATTCCTCAGTGTTTAAATGTGTTTACTGTAATAGTGCAATAGAGGTATTCAATCTCTGAAGATGTGATAGAATTGTCTTTCGTTTAATGGGTGATGTTATACCCCCTATATTCCATGATGTAATTCTAAGCTTATTTTTCATAGGTTTTTACCTTAAACATATGTTGACATTCTGGGGGGAAAGATAGAGATCCGGAGGCATGAGGGAGAGAGAAAGAGAGAGGCAACAAAAAAAAAAAAGGAAACAACAAAAAAAAAAAAAAAAAAAAGCGAGCAGAAATATATATTTTCCTTTTTCCTTCTTTTTTTTCTTCCTCAAAACATTTATCAATGTTTAGTTTTAAACCAAGACACAGCAAAATAAACTTAAAAAACAAGTACACCACAATATAAAAAATTAAAATACTATAATTATCCATTGTAGCCATGTTCTGCTAATTTTTTTTCCGCTTCTGCTGCTGTGTTATAAAAAAAAGTCTGACCTTGAAAAAACAATCTAAGTCTAGCAGGATATATAACTGTAGCCTGCCACCCAGCTTTTATCATTTTGCCACAGACTGGGGAGAGTTCCCTCCTCTTCCTGGAGGTCTCAATTGAGAAGTCCTGGAATAGGAGAATTTTATTGCCTTCATATAGAATAGGTTGGTTTTTACGATAATATTGTAAGAATAATATTTTATCCTGAAAATTCAGGAATTTAGCTATAATTGGTCTTGAATTAGTTAAGTTAGCGTCACTCTCTGCTCTCCCCAGTCTGTGGACTCTTTCAATTAAGGCAGGTGACTGATTTTCTGGCATTTTTAACAGTAAGGGTAGGGTGTGAGTCATGACCTTCATAAGGTCTTCTTGTTTATGGGGGTCTGGGAATCCAATGATTCTCAGATTGTTCCTCCTTGACCTGTTCTCTAGATCGTCTATTTTTGCCTGTAATTTAGAGATCTCGCTCTGGTTATTCTCTATTTGAGGTATATATATATTTGTTGTGTCTTCTATCTCTGAGATACGTTCCTCCACTTCCTGAAGTCTTTTAGCAAATTGTCTAATCTCTACCGTTAGTGAAGTGATATCTTGCTTGATTTCATTCTTTAAGGTATCAAACTTGGGTGATATAGCCTCTAAGATGCTGTTTACTAAGGCTTGATTATCTTGTGAGGAGGTACATTTTTGAATTTTTAATGGGATACTTTCTTCAGAGATTTCGAGTGAAGGTTCAGAAAGATTCTTATTTTTGCATTCCCTATTTTTCGACGTCATGCCTGGATTGTGTTTAGTAGTGACAGAAGGAGATGTGACGTATTTATCCATACAAAAAATTCTCTCGTGCTCGGTGTGTTATTTAAGAAATTAAAGTGGGGTGTGAAATAGTTCGCGATAGGGATGTGGGGGGAGTGGGGAAGGAGAGTAAAAAAAAAAAAAAAAAAGTGTACAGGTGGAAGTGCAAATCGCTGAAAATCAGGAAGTAAAATGTGTAGTGTGAATCACCAAGTTGTGAGTGTGAAAAAAGAGAGAAAAAAAAAAAAAGTGTAATCAAGGAATAGGGGTGATATTAAGACCAGAAGATGGCGGCGAATTAAGGGAATTTAATGTTTATACAGTTATTCCAATTTCTCTTCAAACCTAACGTTCCTGTAGCGTTAATGATTAAATTACCTTTATTTTTTTTTATTCATTATATCATCTAGATTTAGTTAGAAAAAATGTCTGTTTAGTTTATACACACCCAGTATAAGTTATGGAAAGCTTTACCAGTGTTGTTTATATTAAGTAAGTAAGTTAGTACCTAGCCCTTTACTTTAACTCTTTTAGGCTTTTTTTCCTTTTTTTTTCTCCTCCCTCTCCTTCTCTCTCCTCCCTTCCTTCCCCTGAGGTTATAACTCTATTGATCTGAAATTCTAACGCACCATAATATGCATTTTTCACTTTAAGCGTATTCTCTTCCTTCCTGTCTTTATTCTCAGGATATAAGTGAAAAAAAATAAAAAAAGAAGGAACAAAAAACAAAAAAAAGGGAGATAACTAGTTAGAAGTTGCTTCCAAGGATAATTTACCCTTGCTAGGTTATAAATTTTATCCTTCAATTCCTTTAAGATTCGTCAGTATATTTAGTTTTTACTTTGCTGATTCTAATAGACTCAATATTGCGTTGACTTTTTATTTTACTTCTCATCCCTCAATGGTGAAAAATATTTTTATGCTAGAAAAGATATTCTTCCCACTCCACTCCTTCCTTCCCTCTCCCTCCCTCCCCTCCTCTCTAAGCAACAGATATTACAAAGCCTCCCAAAAAACTGTGAATTACCATATTATTATTGTCATAACCCCAAAACTGAACCTTTCCAAAACAGCAGAGTTATATCATATCAGGGTTTAAAATAAAGCGTCCTTAAATTTTCCCCCTTTTTGTCTAGAGTACAATGATTAACAGTTCAGTGTTTAATGAGATACACTTATATAGGTTGAAGGGCTTCAGAGTTCTGGTTTTATAGTAGTCTCTGGGAAATAAAGTAGGTTTCCCTTGCCTAATGCTGGAGCTTCTTATATTCCCAGGGATTTTCACTAAAGGATTCAACTACCACTGGGTGTGAGATAAAAGCTGTAACTTGTAACTTTTACTCCTCAGTGGTGTGACTTTAATAAACCTCGGTAATCAGCCGTTTCCAATGTCTAATCTCCATTTTTGAGCATGATTACTCCAGACCTGGCCAAGTGTTCAGAACAACCTTAAACAGTCCTTTCAATTAGGGAAATCAAATTTACCCCACACTCACCCCTGCTACGTCGAAGGACTTTTCTCTATCCTTGGCGATCTGGAGCCGGTGTCGTATTTCTCTTTGCTGTGGGGGTTTATAACTCCGATCTGAACCCAGCGGTCCGCGGTGTCCCTTTTCCTTTCTTTTGCCCAGGCTCCTTACATGTCCCGCTGAGTTCCAGTTCTCGCACTGTCTTTACGAGCACCTCTGAGCTAGATTATTGCCCCTTGCAGCTGACTCGTATGACGATCCTTAGCTGTAGGGGAAGGTCCGTCACAGCTTTACCAAATCAGCGACAAGTCCTGCCGGCTCCCCACGCGCAACATCGGTGGGTGAGGAGGGCAGTTTAGATTCCAGGCCACCGGAACCAGAGCCTCAGGTAGGCTGACCCCCCGGGGAGGTGCAGGTATTGTACGATGGGCTATAGATTTCTTCCTTCAGGCAACAAAAGTACTCCTGTAGCGACAGAGATAAGTACTTCAGGCTGGCAAGCGGATTTCAGGCTGTTAGTAGCTCCCCACTCGCAACATCGGTGGTTGGGGAGAGGAGGGATTACGCTACACCTCTCAGCTGTAACGCCGGTTCTCCTGCACGCTTTGCTCTCATCCAGCGTTTATGGTCTTTAGGGTGAGTGCGGGTCATATATCGTTTCGCAGGTATCTTGATGCAGTAATAAAAAGACAAAGCTTGGCTGTCCACCCCTCTCTCCTTTACAGGGCAGGAGAAAGGCGGGGGGTAAAAGGATGTATTTTACCCTAAGGGAGCTTGGTCTTACCGCCAGCCGAGACCAGCTCCAGGTAACAAAGTTCTTAATCAGCGTAGCTGAAAACACACGCTGTTGAGGGAAACACCAGAGTAAGAAATTTAACTGGCTGCAGTGTTGAGAGGACAGGTGAGACAAGTCCTTCTCTCTTTCATATCAAGGTGAGCTCCTGGCGCGAACAACCGCCTCTGAAGCACCTGCAGGGGAACGAAGCCTGCTCATGCACTGACTCCTCCTCTTCCCATCCCTCATTCTTACTTTTAATGAATTTTTGTGTTGATTTAATATTTGTCCCTATGTCTGCTCTAACTAGTTGTTGTTTCAAATTAAAACTCTGTTTATACGCTGGCATGGGTAGATTCTTAAATTCCTTAATTTGGGGGATACATTCAGACAGTATTGACCAGTGCTTCCTTAGAATGCGTTGGATTTGGTTAGACTGGGAATTAAATTCAGATACAAATATGAGGCACTCCTCTTTATTATTTTGTTTCTGTTTTACATTCAGTAAACTTTCTCTAGAGACTGAAAGCGCATGATTAATTTCGTCTTCTAATATATCTGATGGGTATCCTCTTTTAGTAAATCTGTCTGCCATTTCTATCATTCTTGTTTTTAATAAGTTGTCATCAGTAATAATTCTGCGGGCTCGTAAAAATTGACTACGGGGGAGAGCCTTAAGGAGTGATCCAGGATGAACACTATCAAAGTGCAATAAACTATTTCTATCTGTCTCCTTCCTAAACAGATCTACCTTCAGCTCTCTTCCATTTTTAATAATCCTAGTGTCAAGAAAAATAATATCGCTTTCACTCCAAGTCAACTTGAATTTTATATGGCCAGATGCTCCATTTATATCTTCCACAAACTTCAATAGGGATCCAACGTCGCCCCACCATATCCCAAAGATATCATCGATATAGCGCCACCAGCAGGCGCCATACCGATGAAACCTAGGATTGGAAAAAATAAATTTCTCTTCGAACACATTCATAAAAATGTTAGCATAATTTGGGGCGACGTTGGACCCCATTGCAGTACCCTGTATCTGAAGGAAATACTCATCTCCAAATAAAAAATAATTACAATAAAGAATCAATTCCAATAGCTGAAGAAGAAAGTGAATTTGAGCTTTAGAATAGTTTTTATCCATATCTAATACCATCTTAACAGCGCCCATACCGCTCTCATGAGTAATTGATGTATATAAACTTTCTACATCTAAGCTATATAGAATGAATTGATGCTTGATTTTGGATTGATGCTTCAGAGACTGGAGTGGGTCTCTTGAGTAGCTGGCAAAGGGACCGTTGTGTGCTGAGTCATTGACTTTGAATTTTGGATACTGTATCCACTCAGATTCGTGCACCTAGGCCCTAAAAAGGAATTTACTGAATGTTAAACAGAAACAAAATAATAAAGAGGAGCGCCTCATATTTGTATCTGAATTTAATTCCCAGTCTAACCAAATCCAACGCATTCTAAGGAAGCACTGGTCAATACTCTCTGAATGTAACCCCCAAATTAAGGAATTTAAGAATTTACCCATGCCAGCGTATAAACAGAGTTTTAATTTGAAACAACAACTAGTTAGAGCAGACATAGGGACAAATATTAAATCAACACAAAAATTCATTAAAAGTAAGAATGAGGGGTGTTTTCCCTGCTTGGGATGCTCTTGTTGTAACAACATGACTAAAGGGCCCACATTTGTTCATCCAATTACTGGAAAGAAGTTCAAAATTAATGGCTTTCACACATGCTTAACCACCTATGTGGTTTACTTAATTAAATGCCCATGTGGGCGGGGCTATGTCGGAGAGACGACTAGAACTATCAAAGATAGGATAATTGAGCATAAAAGCTCCATTAGAACTAAGAACTTAAAAGCACCAGTAGCACAGCATTTTGTGGAAATGGGCCATTCAATTGGGCAATTGCATTTTCAAATTATTGAGAAAATAGAAATGCCAAGAAGGTTAGGGAATAGAGAACTTCTCCTTAAACAGAGAGAAAGTTTTTGGATTTGGAAATTAGGCACTATGGAACCGAATGGGTTAAATAAAGATCTTGATATGTCTGTTTTTCTATAAGTTAATTTTCTATTTATCAGTCTGTAATTGAGATTGTAATATGATTCTATAAATACATTGTATTATATGTGTTATTATGATTGTAACTTTATTATAATGAATACATTGTAGAATTGTTTTTAATTATTTTGATGTAAAAGGTTTAATTGTTTTGATGTAGGGTTAATAGGAAGTTGCATTTGCAGTGCCACCTAGTGGTGTTTAGGTATAAATAGAATCATTCCAGTATGATGTTTAGCATGAATAAGGTAGCAATACCGAAACGTTGCTGTTAATGTTGTGTTGTGCCCAATAAACACATTTTTTTTGCTGCTACTCCCTTTGGATTTTTTTTGGATCTCTCTCTCTCTCCCCTGTCTCTCTCTCTCCCCTGTCTCTCTCTCTCTCTCCCCTGTCTCTCTCTCTCTCCCCTGTCTCTCTCTCTCCCCTGTCTCTCTCTCTCCCCTGTCTCTCTCTCTCTCTCTCCCCTGTCTCTCTCTCCCCTCTCTCTCTCTCTCTCCCCTGTCTCTCTCTCTCTCTCTCTCTCTCTCTCCCCTGTCTCTCTTTCTCTCCCCTGTCTCTCTCTCTCCCCTGTCTCTCTCTCTCTTCCCCCCGTCTCTCTCTCTCTCCCCTGTCTCTCTCTCTCCCCTGTCTCTCTCTCTCTCCCCTGTCTCTCTCTCTCTCTCTCTCTCCCCTGTCTGTCTCTCTCTCTCTCCCCTGTATCTCTCTCTCCCCTGTCTCTCTCTCTCTCTCCCCTTGATCTCTCTCTCTCTCCCCTTGATCTCTCTCTCTCCCCTTGATCTCTCTCTCTCTCCCCTTGATCTCTCTCTCTCTCTCTCCCCTTGATCTCTCTCTCTCCCCTTGATCTCTCTTTTCCCTTGATCTCTCTCTCTCTCCCCTTGATCTCTCTCTCTCTCTCCCCTTGATCTCTCTCTCTCTCCCCTTGATCTCTCTCTCTCCCCTTGATCTGTCTCTCTCCCCTTGATCTCTCTCTTCCCTTGATTTCTCTCTCCCCCCTCTCACCTCTTTTGAGCTGTTTGAGCTCTTTCCACGGCCTTTCACGGCCCTGCCCCCGGCCACGCCCCCTTCACGGACCTGAACGCTAGGTCACGCCCCCTTCACGGGTCTTCACGCTCTGCCACGCCCACTTCTTCTGGAGGTACTGTCTGTCTGGCAGTCAGCACTGAATCCAAGGCCAGGTGTCTTTGTCCTTGTGCTGTCTCTACTGCGCATGACAGCTTCGGACAAACACACTTGGCCTTTTATAGTATAGGATATATATATATATATATAGTGCTAGACAGAAGCACACTCCAAAGGTATTGTATTAGTAGTCACTTTTAATGTGAACATTTTCGAGTCTAACAGACTCGTCCTCAGACAAAACAGTGTACGAGTGTCTGAGGACAAGTCTGTTAGACTCGAAAACATTCAAATTAAACGTGACTACTAATACAAGACCTTTGGAGTGCGCGTCTGTCTAGCTCTGTGTTTATCCTCTTGCTGCACCCAGGGCTGTTGAGTGGAAAATCTGGAGTGCACTTTGTCTGATATATATATATATATATATATATATATCACATGTATACATATATATGTTAAAGGACTTTGCAGCCCTTTTTTCCAAACACCTTATACCATAATATCTTTTCATAATTTTTATCACATAGTGTTTGTATGAATATAAATGTACGTTTACATGTATTTATTTTGTGTTTAATGCAACATGCTATTTCTTCACCTACCCTTTACACACGTTCTAAAGTTGTGCTAACCCCCATATGAGCTTAAATCACGATTGCGCTCAAGTGAACGTATTTACTTTCAACTCATAATGTGCACGCTATTTCCATCAAAGGCAAAAATCTGAAAGAAGCTGATATTGCTTGCATGCTACAGCTAGTACTCCATTCGTAATCTTGCCCATTGTCGACAAGATTGGTGCCTACTGAGGGTGTTAATCCATGGTTTCTTTTTGGGAAACTGAGAGATTTTTATTGAAGGATGGACTCAAACTGGCACAATCCTGCAAAATGTGAGCTTTGTAAAACCATTGCAATTAAACCTGTGATTTCAGCAATAAATACAAAATATACAATATTATTGTAGTAAGATATTACCCAGATATTTAAATACTTTATAATAGTGCACATACTATAGTATGTTCCTCCCCTCCATGAATTAGTTCCTCATGAAGAAAACAAAATGTTTAGAATTGTTTTTATGTCTGCTCTCTTGATACACAGATACACATAGCAGAAAAAACTCACAGGAAGGAAAAACATCAGAGAAGGGAATGTAATATGGCTAACAGGATTACATTTGGCATTACTGATGATAAGGTATTTCACAGGCAATGCATAATACCACTTGTTATACTCTGTTATTTTTTAGATATTTCTTTTCTGCTGTCATTACTTTTTCTGTTTGCTTGTAGGCAGCCTCTTTGTTCAGTCATGCTATTTCAGATAGGCTCACCGGTTTCAGCATCAATTTAATCCCCACAGACTCATGCAATTTATAGTGTATTGTACCTTGAACAATGTAGCAAAATACTTGATACATGTTCTAAATCTAAAGGTTCAATGTGTTAATGATACAATATCAAAGTTATTGAATTATATTTTAAATTAAGGTTCATTTTATAACTACAAATTGTTTTATATTGTTATGTGAAAACATAAACACATCTATTGGTGGTTGAATCTGCAAAAAGTTTAGGCATAAATATTTGTAATTGGCTCTCAAATCTAAACCAACCATATTAATTCCCCTGTTAGATCTCAGAAGCAAGTTAAATAATAAAAACATAATACTTTCTTGACTTCAATGAACATTGTTTTATATATATATAAATATATATATATATATATATATATCAAATGTCCTAAAAGCCTGGAGGCCACTTCAAACATATCAGTAACTAGAAATATGGAAGTTGTTAAAAATTGGAAAGGCCAAATTTAATAACTGTTCAGACTTCAAAAAGGAAAGCCCATATAAAATAAATGACAGGACTAATAAACACATTTTATTAAGGTTACAAATATTAATTAGACTACTTCACATAGAGGGGAGATAGATAGATGATAAGGTAAGTTGTTGAAACTGCCAAAAGACAAGAATGAGCCAATGGTCTTTCTTTTTAGTATCAACAGCCATGTGACATTTATTACTTGGTAGGTGACATAAAAATTTGTGACTTTTCCAGATTTCCTGATTAAAAGCAGTTTTCTATTTGAGGGTACATTTCTTGAGGTAAAAATTAAATAAATGAAACAAGGCCTGATTAGGTGGCAATAGCATATACAGAATATATATTAATACCTAAAATATAATAATTGAATAAATGATATCTCTTTTCTACTTAAATGTCTCAAAATACCTTAACAGATTACTGGATATTTTAAAATAGAAGATGTTATTATTTCTTAAATAAAAGATTCTTGATTTATTAACCTTAAGGAAGAAAGCCTGTAATGGCCCTCTCAAAATTAGGGCCTATAATACTAAAGTTAAATAGGTTTTTAAATTGGCTTGTTAACAAAGTGAGAATTATAACTTAATAGCTCAAACCTTGTACACTTGGGGACATTGATGCTAAACTTAGCTATAACTATGGAGGTGATCACAATCCTTTATAAATGTTTATCTAATGTTTTTTTCTACAAAATTCACCAAAAATGTATCAGGGGGTCTGTGTAAATAAATCATTTAATAACATTTTCTAAAAGATTGTGATTGGCCCCTAAATTCCTACACCTAGATTACGAGTTTTGCGTTAGATTTAAAAAGCAGCGTTGGCCGGTCCTAACACTGCTTTTTAACGCCCGCTGGTATTATGAGTCTTGCAGGTACAGGTGTAATGCTCACTTTTTTGGCCAGACTTGGCAATACCACAAATCCACTTACGTAAATTGCATATCCTCTTTTTTCAATGGGACTTGCATAGCGACGGTATTACGAGTCTGCCAAAAAGTGAGCGGTAGACCCTCTCCTGTCAAGACTGGTACCGCATTTTAAAGTCAGTAGTTAAGAGTTTTACACTACAACGCCGTAGCATAAAACTCTTAACTAAAGTGCTAAAAAGTACACTAACACCCATAAACTACCTATTAACCCCTAAACCGAGGCCCTCCAGCATCACAAACACTAAAAGAAAATTTTTAACCCCTAATCTGCCGAACCGGACATCGCCGCCACTATAATAAATATATTAAGCTCTAAACCGTCACACTCCCGCCTCGCAAACATTAGTTAAATATTATTAATCCCTAACCTGCCATCCCTAACATAGCCGACACCTACCTACATTTATTAACCCCTAATCTGCCGCCCCCAATGCTGCTGCCACTATACTAAAGTTATTAACCCCTAAAGTCTAACCCTAACCCCCCAACTTAAATATAATTAAAAGAAATCTAAATAAAATTCATATCATTAACTAAATTATTCCTATTTAAAACGAAATACTTACCTGTAAAATAAACCATAAGCTAGCTACAATATAACTAATAGCTTAGGGTTTATTTTTATTTTACAGGCAAGTTTGTATTTATTTTAACTAGGTAGAATAGTTATTAAATAGTTATTAACTATTTAATAACTACCTAGCTAAAATAAATACAAATTTACCTGTAAAATAAAACCTAACCTAAGTTACAGGCTTATTTAAAGTCCCCCATGGTGTTTGTCATTACTATCTCTTGTGGAAGTTTATTACATGGACTTGAGATCAAGACCCTTTATTCTTGAATATTCATTTTTATATACAATACTCAGTGACTCGGTTTAACTAAGCCCTTTAAAGGGACAATACATTTAAAAAATAATGTTAAATAATTCTGCACATTGTGCAGAGTTATCTAGCATTATCATAGCGACAGCTTTAAAAATCAAAAGATTTTAGAGATTTTAGCACCCAATATAAACTTTCCTCGTTTCCTCTCCAGACTACTCTGACCAGGCCTTACTGTTTCGTGGGCACGCTGTCTAATCACAGCTCGCGCAATTGCACTATTGAACTAAATGTAGCTCACTCCCGCTACCAGACCAGAGTGTGAGCAAGCTATATTTAGTTCAATATCGCAATCGGGCGCACTGTGATTAGACAGCGTGACCATAAACTGCTTTTGAAAGGAACATCTGATCAGAAGTGCCTGGAGAGGCAGGAACAAGTGGGACAGCTGCACTGCAGAAAAAAATCAATGCTGAGAGTGGGAGGGAGGGGGAAGGAGGGAGGGGAAGGGAGGGGGTGGTCCTGGAGTGGAGAGGGGGTATAGAGGGTAGGGGACAAGATCACTTGGAGGGGGGGGTAAAGGAGGTAAGAAGTTACAATACAGATTTGTTTTTGTAAATAAAGATACATGGATAGAAAACTGGGTACTGGCAGACAGCTGCCAGTACTCAGTACTTAAGATGGTGCACACTATTTAGAGGGGGGAGGGTTACAGAGCTTTTTGTGAGGGATCAGGAAGTTGGAAAGGAAAAGGGGTAATCCTATACTGTAGAAAATAATAATAATAAAAAAGAGAATTACAAAAAATGGACTAACGGGCCTATTTATCAAAGCGTCAATAATGTTGCATTCGCCGGCATCAATACGCTTGCCAAACATCGCCAAACATCGCTGTTGCCATCAAAAACACGTGTGTCAAGTTCGATGCGAAGAACATCAAACTGGTGTTAACTAACAATCATCAATGTCACGGTTATTAGGGATTTTCCCAACTTTATTTATACCATTTCTTTACTGTCCATGAACAAGCACATTTCTCTAAAGCTAATCTTTTATTTTTCAACTGTTAATGTCCAAGAAATAGATAGATTTATACCTCAACAAACTATATCTCATACAAATTTATTGTTATATTGATTTGTTTTACAAAAAAATCTATTATATGATACTTTCAAATCAATAAATGTATATTTGTTTTTCTAGAAGTCATGATATGCTTTTATCTCATATTTTATTTATATAAATGATTATTAATGCTAGAATTCGTACATATTTCTTTGCACATACTTTTATATATATATATATATATATATGTGTGTGTGTGTGTGTGTGTGTGTGTGTATGTCAGAAATCTTTTGCAAACATAATTACATGTCCCTAAACCCTTTACACAAGTTCTCAAGTTGTGCTAACCCCCATACAAGCTTAAATCACGATTGCGCTCAAGTGAACGTATTTACTTTCAACTCATAATGTGCACGCTATTTCCATCAAAGGCAAAAATCTGAAAGAAGCTGATATTGCTTGCGTGCTACAGCTAGTACTCCATTCGTAATCTGCCCATTGTCGACAAGATTAGTGCCTATTGAGGGTGTTAATCCATGGTTTCTTTTTGGGAAACTGAGAGATTTTTATTGAAGGATGGACTCAAACTGGCACAATCCTGCAAATTGTGAGCTTTGTAAAACCATTGCAATTAAACCTGTGATTTCAGCAATAAATACAAAATATACAATATTATTGTAGTAAGATATTACCCAGATATTTAAATACTTTATAATAGTGCACATACTATAGTATGTTCCTCCCTTCCATGAATTAGTTCCTCATGAAGAAAACAAAATGTTTAGAATTGTTTTTATGTCTGCTCTCTTGATACACAGATACACATAGCAGAAAAAACTCACAGGAAGGAAAAACATCAGAGAAGGGAATGTAATATGGCTAACAGGATTACATTTGGCATTACTGATGATAAGGTATTTCACAGGCAATGCATAATACCACTTGTTATACTCTGTTATTTTTTAGATATTTCTTTTCTGCTGTCATTACTTTTTCTGTTTGCTTGTAGGCAGCCTCTTTATTCAGTCATGCTATTTCAGATAGGCTCACCTGTTTCAGCATCAATTTAATCCAAACAGACTCATGCAATTTATAGTGTATTGTGCCTTGAACAATGTAGCAAAATACTTGATACATGTTCTAAATCTAAAGGTTCAATGTGTTAATGATACAATATCAAAGTTATTGAATTATATTTTAAATAAAGGTTCATTTTATAACTACAAATTGTTTTATATTGTTATGTGAAAACATAAACACATCTATTGGTGGTTGAATCTGCAAAAAGTTTAGGCATAAATATATATATATATATATCAAATGTCCTAAAAGCCTGGAGGCCACTTCAAACATATCAGTAACTAGAAATATGGAAGTTGTTAAAAATTGGAAAGGCCAAATTTAATAACTGTTCAGACTTCAAAAAGGAAAACCCATATAAAATAAATGACAGGACTAATAAACACATTTTATTAAGGATACACATATTAATTAGACTACTTCACATAGAGGGGAGATAGATAGATGATAAGGTAAGTTGTTGAAACTGCCAAAAGACAAGAATGAGCCAATGGTCTTTCTTTTTAGTATCAACAGCCATGTGACATTTATTACTTGGTAGGTGACATAAAAATATGTGACTTTTCCAGATTTCCTGATTAAAAGCAGTTTTCTATTTGAGGGTACATTTCTTGAGGTAAAAATTAAATAAATGAAACAAGGCCTGATTAGGTGGCAATAGCATATACAGAATATATATTAATACCTAAAATATAATAATTGAATAAATGATATCTCTTTTCTACTTAAATGTCTCAAAATACCTTAACAGATTACTGGATATTTTGAAATAGAAGATGTTATTATTTCTTAACTAAAAGCTTCATGATTAATTAACCTTAAGGAAGAAAGCCTGTAATAGCCCTCTCAAAATTAGGGCCTATAATACTAAAGTTAAATAGGTTTTGAAATTGGCTTGTTAACAAAATGAGAATTATAACTTAATAGCTCAAACCTTGTACACTTGGGGACATTGATGCTAAACCTAGCTATAACTATGGAGGTGATCACAATCCTTTATAAATGTTTATCTGATGTTTTTTTCTACAAAATTCACCCAAAAAAGTATCAGGGGGTTTGTGTAAATAAATAATTTAATAACATTTACTAAAAGATTGTGATTGGCCCCTAAATTCCTACACCTAGATTATGAGTTTTGCGTTAGGCTTAAAAAGCAGCGTTGGCCGGTCCTAACACTGCTTTTTAATACCCGCTGGTATTACGAGTCTTGCAGGCGTTACCACTCACAGGTGTACCACTCACTTTTTTGGCCAGACTTGGCAATACCGCAAATCCACTTATGTAAATTGCTTATCCTCTTTTTTCAATGGGACTTGCATAGCACCAGTATTACGAGTCTGCCAAAAAGTGAGCTGTAGACCCTCTCCTGTCAAGACTGGTTTAAAGGCATTTTAAAGTCAGTAGTTAAGCGTTTTACACTACAACGCCGTAGCATAAAACTCTTAACTAAAGTGCTAAAAAGTACACTAACACCCATAAATTACCTATTAACCCCTAAACCGAGGCCCTCCCGCATCACAAACACTAAAAGTACATTTTTAACCCCTAATCTACCGAACCGGACATCCCCGCCACTATAATAAATATATTAACCCCTAAACCGCCACACTCTTGCCTCGCAAACATTAGTTAAATATTATTAACCCCTAACCTGCCATCCCTAACATCGCCGACACCTACCTACATTTATTAACCCCTAATCTGCCGCCCCCAATGTCGCTGCCACTATACTAAAGTTATTAACCCCTAAATCTAAGTCTAACCCTAACCCCCCCAACTTAAATATAATTAAAAGAAATCTAAATAAAATTCATATCATTAACTAAATTATTCCTATTTAAAACGAAATACTTACCTGTAAAATAAACCATAAGCTATCTATAATATAACGAATAGCTTAGGGTTTATTTTTATTTTACAGGCAAGTTTGTATTTATTTTAACTAGGTAGAATAGTTATTAAATAGTTATTAACTATTTAATAACTACCTAGCTAAAATAAATACAAATTGACCTGTAAAATAAAACCTAACCTAAGTTACAGGCTTATTTAAAGTCCCCCATGGTGTTTGTCATTACTATCTCTTGTGGAAGTTTATTACATGGACTTGAGATCAAGACCCTTTGTTCTTGAATATTCCTTTTTATATACAATACTCAGTGACTCGGTTTAACTAAGCCCTTTAAAGGGACAATACATTTAAAAAATAATGTTAAATAATTCTGCACATAGTGCAGAGTTATCTAGCATTATCATAGTGACAGCTTTAAAAATCAAAAGATTTTAGAGATTTTAGCACCCAATATAAACTTTCCTTGTTTCCTCTCCAGACTCCTCTGACCAGGCTTTACCATTTCGTGGGCACGCTGTCTAATCACAGCTCGCGCAATTGCACTATTGAACTAAATGTAGCTCACTCCCGCTACCAGACCAGAGTGTGTGCGAGCTACATTTAGTTCAATATCGCAATCGGGCGCACTGTGATTAGACAGCGTGACCATGAACCGCTTTTGAAAGGAACACCTGATCAGAAGTGCCTGGAGAGGCATGAACAAGTGGGACCGCTACACTGCAGAAAAAAAATCAATGCTGAGAGCAGGAGGGAGGGGGAAGGAGGGAGGGAGGGGGAGGTAGGGAGAGGGTGGTCCTGGAGAGGGGGTATAGAGGGTAGGGGACAAGATCACTTGGAGGGGGGGTAAATGAGGTGGGAAGTTACAATACAGTTTTTTTTTTTGGAAATAAAGATACATGGATAGAAAACTGGGTACTGGCAGACAGCTGCCAGTACTTAAGATGGTGCACACTATTTAGAGGGAGGAGGGTAGAGAGCTTTTTGTGAGGGATGAGGAAGTTGGAAAGGTAAAGGGGTAATCCTACACTGTAGAAAATAATAATAATAAAAAAGAGAATTACAAAAAATGGACTAACGGGCCTATTTATCAAAGCGTCAACTATGTTGCATTTGCTAGCATCAATACACTTGCCAAACATCGCCAAACATTACTGTTGCCGTCAAAAACACGTGTGTTAAGTATGGTGCGAAGAGCATCGAACTGATGTTAACTAACAATCATCGATGTCGTGGTTATTAGGGATTTTCCCAACTTTATTTATACCATTTCTTTACTGTCCATGAACAAGCACATTTCTCTAAAGCTAATCTTTTATTTTTCAACTGTTAATATCCAAGAAATAGATTTATACCTCTACAAACAATATCTCATACAAAGTTATTGTTATATTGATTTGTTTTACAAAAAAATCTGTTATATGATACTTTCAAATAAATTAATGTATATTTGTTTTTCTAGAAGTCATATGATATGCTTTTATCTCATATTTTATTTATATAAATGATTATTAATGCTAGAATTTGTACATATATCTTTGCACATACTTGTGTATGTATATATATATATATATATATATATATATATATATATATATATATATAAAAATATATATATATATATATATATATATATGTGTGTGCCTGTGTGTGTGTATATCAGAAATATTTTGCAAACATAATTACATGTCCCTAAATTCCTTTTTTTGTTCTAAACAATGTTGTCTTTCATATCTCTGTGTTTATTTATACCACTATATGTATATAGTGTAAATGTATTATTATTCTGAGCAGGAATGATTGCAAATATAACATGTAATCAGAGTATCATATGTATTTATTTGCAATCAATGGATATTTTGAGAGGTGGGCCAGTTTTATCTCTGTACCTGTGTAACCCCTCCTGATGGCAATCTAGTTTTAAAAACCACCCCTTCACAGGTGTTATAAAATGGGCTGGCATATAAGATGACATTTCTTACTGAAAAAGAAATTCAAGAGAAGGAAGAAATAGACTGAAAATAGCATGACAGTAAAGAGATGATATTAATGTCGGCTATATCTGAATCATGTCAGTTTAATGTTAGGTGAGCTATCCCTTTGAGCTATCAGCTTAAGATTATATTGAATCAAACATCAATTCAAATTTTAAAATCTTTGTCTAAAATATTACACTGTGTGTCCTAATGTCAGCATCAATGTTTACTTTATCTTTAATTCTAAATTCACATATACATACTTTCAAAGTAAAATATACAATGTAACAAATGGCACTTACAAGTTCTGATGAGTGATCAATGACACAAGTATTGAGCATTTTGATTCGTTATTGATAGTTTAAAATGCATATTTGTATTAGATTGGCTGATGTCATAAATCATGTGATTATGCATATTCCAATCAAAATTGGTTGAAAAATTCACTAGTGTGTGGTTTGTTTATGAGTTTGCGTCATAATTGGTGTGAAATGTGTTGCATCAAAATTGGTGCGAAGTGGAGAGTGTGACTTGTATTACATGGCTTAAACATTGTGCACATAGATTTTTCACAAAAAGTTCTGTATTTCATTTTTATCTCTATATCTATTAGTGTGACAAGTTTGGGGCAAAATTTTTCAACAACGTAATCCATAAGAAGTAATGTATTTTTCATTTTTATCTCTGTATCTACTAGTGCACCAAATGTGGAGCACTAATATTGTTTGATTTAGAAAGGGTATATCATTTTAATAGAGTTTCTAATTTTCTTTTATTATGTAATATACTTCATTCTCTTGCAGCATCGAACATAAGCTTTCTGTGTTATAAGACTCCATTGACTTCTATGGCCTCCATGACCTGAAGTGTGGCAGATTGAAAACTAGGAGCATCAGAATACACGCAAGCGTACCTGTTAAATGTTTGATAAATTTGGAAAAGGTTCAAATAGAGTCGAATCTGAATTTAAAACATCTGTAATGATGCAAGCATCGATCTGAGTCAGATTGAGATCGTTGGATCTTATTTTTCTTCACAAAGTTCAACATTTGCTGATCTTGGCGCTTTGACTACGGCGGATCAATCTTGTGACAAATATGACACGGAATTCAAGCGTATTTTCAGTTGATGCTTTGATAAATAGACCCCTAAAACTTCACTTTGGCAGACAGTCTGTCAGTACATAAAATGATGGTGACCAGTGGGGGTGAGGGAGGGAAGAGATCTATTTAGGAAAAATCAGGTAGAGATCAGGCATGGGAAAGATCAGGTGGGAGGATAATCTCTACACTACAGTTTAACTTAATCTTACAAGCTACCTGATTAACCCTTTACTGCCAAGAATTTCAGATGCCTGATGTCTTGAGGTCACCCTTGACTCTGACCTTTCTTTCACTCCTCACATTCAATCTTTAGCTAAAGCCTGCCGCTTCCATCTTAAAAACATCTCTAAAATTAGACATTTCCTTACACAAGACACAAGTAATATTTTAGTCCTCTCTTATCGTCTCCCGCCTCGACTATTGCAAATCTGTCCTCTCTGGTCTCCCTAGCTGCCACCTAGCTACTTTACAATCCATAATGAATGCCTCTGCCAGTCTTATCTTCCTTACACAATGCTCTTCATCTACTGCACCTCACTGCCAATACCTTCACTGGCTTCCTCTTGCGTCCAGTATTAAACACAAAATCCTCACTCTGACATACAAAGCCCTCAACTGCACTGCTCCCTCCTACATTTCAGACCATGTCTCCATATACTCTCCCTCCCGTCCCCTTCGCTCTGCTCACAATCTCCTCCTTTCTTGTTACTTCCTCACATTCCCATTTACAGGACTTTTCCAGACTGGCTCCCATCTTGTGGAACTCCCTGCCTCGCTCCACAAGACTCTCCCCTAGTTTTAACAGCTTCAAGCGCTCCCTAAAAAGACTCTACTATTCAGGGATGCATACAACCTACACTAACCTTTCCTAACTTCATTGCTTTCCCCTTGAACCCCTTAGAATGTAAGCCTATGAACCCAACTGTTTGTAGATCACCTTGATAAGAGCCGACTACAACAGTGCAACTCTCTTGCAGGGCCCTCTACCCATTTGATCCCTATAAATGTTATATTGTATACCGCCTATGCTTATGGCACTGTTGAATCTGTTGGCGCTCTACAAATACCTGATAATATTAATAATAATGTGTGGTGCAAAGCTGCAATTAGCGGCCTTCTGATTACCAAAAAGCAATGTCAAAGCCATGCTTTAACATACATTTGTGTTATGACTGCACAAGTGGTTTGTAAATAATTTCAGTGAGAACCCGAAAGTTTGTAAAAAAGTTAACAATTTTTTAAAATGATCGCATTTTGTAGTGAAACTGTGGCATGAATTATACTAAAATGGACCTAGATCAATACCCTGGGTTATGTACTAAAAAAATATTTAGTTAGTAACAAGGCTATTTCTGTTTAAATGGAGTGATGGCAAAAATGCTAAAAATTCTCTGGTCATTTAGGCAAGTTTTAAACTGAAATGTCCAGTCCTTTAGGGGTTTCTAAACCACTACAGACAGCCTCTTATCACATGCTTTTTTATTAGCTTTTCACAACAAGGCACTGCTAATTCATGCGTGCCATACAGATAACATTGTGCCACTCCCGTGAAGTTGTGCAGGACACAGTACTAATTGGTAAAACGCAAATAAGAAGATAATAAATAAATAGCCATGTGTTAAGGGGGCTGTCAGAAGAGGCTTAAATACAAGGTAATCACACAAGTAAAAAGAATATTAATATAACCATGTTGGATGTGGAAAACTGGGGAACAGGTAATAAAAGAATTATCTATCTTTTTAAACAATAACAATTTTAAAATAAGACTGTCCATTTAAAGTTTCCTAAATTATACATGTGCTGTAAAATTAAAATGCATTTAAATAATTGTACGCTTGTAAATATTAATTTACAATTATTGTTAACTTAACTGGGGCAATTTGTTTCAGTACCTTTTTTTCAAGATACCTCTTTCTGTTGCACATGCACTGGATCATTTTCATATGGCCTATTACAAAACCTTATGATGGCTGGCTATTCAACTGTTCTTATTGAATCTGAAGTTACGTCATATAACCATAGATAGTACATCATGCCTCTTTTTCATGGATCAAGTATTTTGCAACTATTAGTATATACTACATTATGATGCAATGCTCTAATTTATTTACATCACTATTTTTATAATATTTTCAATTTAACTTAATATGTGTGTGAGTATATGTGAATGCACATATGTATTTAATATAAATGGGTGCATGCCTGTTTGTACACTTATTATAACAAGTAGTTACTCACCTCTGAATTTCAGATTTTATGATCTTTATATATAAGTACCTTTAAAAATGTATTCTTGAAAATATAAAACTTATTTTATTATTACTGTAATTGTGATTTACCACATGGGTGCAGCTTCTTTTAGCCCAGTAATGCTTTTCACAGAGTAGAGCTTTCCTGTAGTATATCAGACTGACCGTAATAGGCGGGATCAGACTGATATACTACAGGAAAGTTCTACTCTGTGAAAAGCATTACTGGGCTAAAAGAAGCTAGTAAATTGCCATAAAACAGGCTAACAATGCTATTCAGCCGGTTGTTCATTCCTGTGAGTGCGCTTCTCTCTGTGTGTATTTAGCCTCCCTATGGGAAAAAGGGGAAACCTGACGTGGACTCCTTGCTCAGTGTGCTTAGAGGAACACTGCTACACCTCACTGAAGAGGCCCAATGAAGGCCGAAACGATCGTCTGGGGTTGCTGTGTTCCTTGTTCAGAGAGGAATTGCCTGGTATTTCGGGGCTGGACTGACCTTAATAGGTGGGATCAGACTGATCTACTCTGTGAAAAGCATTACTGGGCTAAAAGAAGCAGCACCCATGTGCACCCATAGAACAGGCTAACAATGTTATTGAGACGGTTGTTCTTTCCTGTGAGTGTGCTTCTTTCTGTATATATATATATATATATATATATATATATATATATATATATATATATATATATATATATATATATATATACACACACACACATTTTAAACATAATTTAGTGAACAGCAGAATAAGAACTAATAGTGGATATACATCAAATGTTCTTATTTTTATGACATGACATAAATACAAAAGCCTCCACATATTATTCCATTGAGCTAATTCATAATGTGTCTAATTTCAGACAATATAATGGATAAACTCCCTATGAAAATGCATAAGGTTGTCTCACTGTATTTATCTCAAGGGAAAGATATGAACCTCTGATGAATATAACTAATTGTTTTTCAACTCTGCACTATACATTTCTCTCTCACTTATAAAATACATCAATGCATTGAACTAAGCAACCACTTAAAGCCTCAATGGCCTTATTTCATAAACATAATGGTAATTTACCCAAGATAGCAAGTATTCAAAAAGCTATTGTATGAAGCAATTATACTGCATTTTCAATCGCTTGTGATTGGGGAATCCAATTTTCTAGCAATGATTTCCCTTTCAAAAAAAATATTAAAAATGTCTCTGTAAAATAACATTTAAAAGATCTATGGCATGCTCTAACAATATGCTTCAATATCTGTTTTTTTTTTCTGTTAGATTTGTAGAAATATTCTGCTGCATCTTCTAGAACTTGTTTTTCTTAAAAAACAGCTTTAATATATGTTTTCATATTCCTGGACAGTTTATTAGAATACATAATTAATCAGACATCATGAAATTGACACATGATCTGCTTACCTGTAAAATTGACTTTGAATTGTAGATGCATCATTGCAATGTCACTGTCTTTAGTTCTTCTGTTATAGTGTGGGCTTATGACAATTTGATCAATCAACCGGATTACTGTTTGTGGATAGGTCAGATTCAAATTGGTATGCAGACCAAGTATGGCTTCCCAGAGAGATGGTATTAAGTTTCGTCTGCAGATTACAATAAAACTTCAAAATTATTAATGACTAAACTAGCAGCTTGACTAATTTTCCCTGTATTATTTGTGTTAATCTTTGACCTCTTTGGCAGAACACATAATTTGTGTTTTGCATAGGATTATGTGAGATAGTTTGTTATAATTGGAAAGCACTTAATGTTTTCTAGCTACTCCACAGGACACACGTTTCCTAATACAAAATTATCCATATTGTTTTTTCTAAATTCAAGCTAAAGAACTATAAATTATAACAGTAGCTGGGACAACAATATAATTATGAAGGGCCTATTAACTTAATTATTATGATTCTTTAAACAGCTAAGTTAAAAATCTCAATATAATTAGTCATCAGCCCCATGACACAAATAATTAGTGTGTTCTATTTAAGAAACCATAGATTTGAAAAATTGCTTCTTGGTGTATGATTGCCACATGGAGAATAAAATAATATTAAATAGTTCAGCCGATATGCATTTTTCAGCCATCGTGAACATCATTTGCATTTTACTGAAAGTTGTATCTACAACCCATACACATTTTATTTAAATATAAATAATTGATCAGCTAAATATATACATTTAAATTAACTAAACAAAATATAATTATGTTGGTGTCCAAATGTTAGGTTATATTTAAAGTTAAGGGACTAATGGAAATATTTGAAGTTACTATAATTTAGTTCAACTAAAAAAATCTGGAAATTAATTAGATAGGTACTAAAAAGATACTTGTCCTAGAAATCTCAAAGGTAAAGCCTACACCTGTAACTGGGAATACATTTAGCATAAGGGATAAATACCAGAGAATGTCAAATGCATTGTAGTACCATTTTCTATATTATAATATACCCTAATTATGTCTTGCAAAGAAGTTCTTTCAATATATTCTAATTTAAATTCTAATTTAATTCACCTGCGAGTATGCAAGAATTTAGAGGTTGTCAGATGGAGTTATTTAATTGGCTCAAATCACTGTATAAAGAATGACCAAGGTTCCTTAAACCTAACTAGAAAACAGAGGCTAAACCTTGAATTCCCTACTAGTTGTGTATTTGGAACTACAAAAGCAAAATCTTGCAAATGAGGTTTGATTAGACACTGCCAGCATTCCTAAATGTTTTAGTTTTCTATAAAATACAGCCACAAAAGTGATGTTCACATACTGTTTTGCATATTTCAGATTAGCAAACTTGTCTTGAATTTCAGGACAACCTGGACAGCATACAAATAAGAGACAAATGTATGTGTCCAACAGATTACATTGACCTCTAGAATATGATCAATGTTATGAGGACATTTACAAGATTCTCAAGGAAAGAATCTTAGCCAACCCACTTAGACCACTATGAAATTCTAAACATACAATACAAAATAAATCTGCAGATTTCAAAAATCATTTTCCTAAATATTGCTGATTTTAAAATATCAAATACATTTTAATTAAATAAAAATACATATTATATTGTACACTATATTGAAATTATTTTTTCTCTCATTATCATTAACATCCAAAAACAATGTTGTCAAGGACAATTTCTTTTTAAACACTGGCCTATCATAAATACACCCTTTCCTTACTATTAGTTAAAAGTAACTTTAAAACTGTATTCTAAAGCATCTATGTAACATATAATAACACAACTTTACTTTGAAGTACTGTTAATTTAAGAAAATATTTGTCATCTGTGATGTTATATGTCAAAATATGTACAACCTAAAGGATAGATTGTCTACTCCTTATCTACCTTTGTGTGAATTCTACATAAATAATTGTTTTATTTGTTCAGTTAAGTTTAAATAGACTCTGAAAAATGTTGTGGATTGTTATATGTAGGTGTGACCGTCCAGAAAAAAAAAAAAAAGAAATTAGATAACCGAATCTCATTATAAGAAAAATAGATATATACAATCTACCTGTTCCAGTACATTTCCAGGAAACTGGATATCAGACTAACCATTTTTATTTTTTGGTAGTTGATTAGGCCAGTGAGAGTCCAAAAAGGAGGCTATATATGTAGGGAATTAATTTATAAGAAAGGAAAATGGATTTGGAAAGTCGACTTTCTGTACCCAAAATAATTTAGTGGGGATATTGATTTGAAAACATTTAATAAAAGGAAAGTTATTTATTATTTGAAATATGTTTTGGAATGCTTAACATTTTTCATTTTAAAAAATTGCATATTTGAAAATAGTTTATGTTTGTGTCTTTCTCACTGTTATATGGAGGGTCATCTGTTTTTACTCTTTGCTTTATTTTTTTGACCTTATCAGATTCCTTTAAAATTTATCTTGGGAGTGGCCTAGATTTTAGCCTATTTCTGCGTCTTTATTTTCCTTGAGTTTTTAATTTACCAATTTTAATTGGTGTGGGGTTTACATGGGGATTGCATATCCGTTGTTTTTTAGCTTTATAAAGGGCAGATACCCAGAATCATTGCTCTATGAGGAAATCACAATATTCTTGTTGAAATTAGTTCTGTGCAGCCCATGTGCTTTACATAACTAGATGAGCCTTTAAAGAGATGACTCGTGAGATTTTTCATCCAATGTAGATCAAATAGACAGCATTGAAATTTGGAATGTTGACACTGCATATCTATTGCATAAAGAACATATTTAAATAATTATTCATAATTAATTAAAGAGGGTTGGTACCATTTCTAGTAAGTATAAACCAAGAACACAAACAATTGTCAGTTTGCAGTTTTGTTTGTTTCGCTTAAAAAAACATATGTATAATATGTTTCTACAATGCTAATTCCCTTTAAATTAACAGTAATGCAACAGGAAATAATAAAAACTTTGACCTTACCCATATACACAATGAGCTGCAGATACCAACCACTCATTGTTGATTAGAGAGGCCCCACATGTCTGTCTTCCATTGTAATAGAGGGAGACCACCCATGGCCATGCTCCCATTTCAGCATCTGTTCCACCAACTATTTTTGAACTGTTTTTCTTATCTAACAATTGCTTTCCACATTCTATAAAAGAATAATACTAAGTTACAAAAATAATATTTTTATATAAATATTGTATTTTCTTAGGCCTAGATTTGGAGTTCGGCGGTAAAAGGGCTGTTAACGCTCCGCGGGTTTTTTTCTGGCCGCACCATAAATTTAACTCTGGTATCGAGAGTTCAAACAAATGCTGCGTTAGGCTCCAAAAAAGGAGCGTAGAGCATATTTACCGCAAATGCAACTCTCGATACCAGAGTTGCTTACGGACGCGGCCGGCATCAAAAACGTGCTCGTGCACGATTCTCCCATTGGAAATAATGGGGCAGTTTGAGCTGAAAAAAAACCTAACACCTGCAAAAAAGCAGCGTTCAGCTCTTAACGCAGCCCCATTGTTTCCTATGGGGAAACACTTCCTACGTCTGCACCTAACACTCTAACATGTACCCCGAGTCTAAACACCCCTAACCTTACACTTATTAACCCCTAATCTGCCGCCCCCGCTATCGCTGACCCCTGCATTACACTTTTAACCCCTAATCTGCCGCTCCGTAAACCGCCGCCACCTACGTTATCCCTATGTACCCCTAATCTGCTGCCCTAACATCGCCGACCCCTATGTTATATTTATTAACCCCTAATCTGCCCCCCACAACGTCGCCGACACCTGCCTACACTTATTAACCCCTAATCTGCCGAGCGGACCTGAGCGCTACTATAATAAAGTTATTAACCCCTAATCCGCCTCACTAACCCTATCATAAATAGTATTAACCCCTAATCTGCCCTCCCTAACATCGCCGACACCTACCTTCAATTATTAACCCCTAATCTGCCGACCGGAGCTCACCGCTATTCTAATAAATGTATTAACCCCTAAAGCTAAGTCTAACCCTAATACTAACACCCCCCTAAGTTAAATATAATTTTTATCTAACGAAATAAATTAACTCTTATTAAATAAATGATTCCTATTTAAAGCTAAATACTTACCTGTAAAATAAATCCTAATATAGCTACAATATAAATTATAATTATATTATAGCTATTTTAGGATTAATATTTATTTTACAGGCAACTTTGTAATTATTTTAACCAGGTACAATAGCTATTAAATAGTTAAGAACTATTTAATAGCTACCTAGTTAAAATAATAACAAATTTACCTGTAAAATAAATCCTAACCTAAGATATAATTAAACCTAACACTACCCTATCAATAAAATAATTAAATAAACTACCTACAATTACCTACAATTAACCTAACACTACACTATCAATAAATTAATTAAACACAATTGCTACAAATAAATACAATTAAATAAACTATCTAAAGTACAAAAAATAAAAAAGAACTAAGTTACAGAAAATAATAAAATATTTACAAACATAAGAAAAATATTACAACAATTTTAAACTAATTACACCTACTCTAAGCCCCCTAATAAAATAACAAAGCCCCCCAAAATAAAAAATTCCCTACCCTATTCTAAAATACAAATATTACAAGCTCTTTTACCTTACCAGCCCTGAACAGGGCCCTTTGCGGGGCATGCCCCAAGAATTTCAGCTCTTTTGCCTGTAAAAAAAAACATACAATACCCCCCCCCAACATTACAACCCACCACCCACATACCCCTAATCTAACCCAAACCCCCTTAAATAAACCTAACACTAATCCCCTGAAGATCTTCCTACCTTGTCTTCACCATACCAGGTTCACCGATCCGTCCTGGCTCCAAGATCTTCATCCAACCCAAGCGGGGGTTGGCGATCCATAATCCGGTGCTCCAAAGTCTTCCTCCTATCCGGCAAGAAGAGGACATCCGGACCGGCAAACATCTTCTCCAAGCGGCATCTTCTATCTTCTTCCATCCGATGACGACCGGCTCCATCTTGAAGACCTCCAGCGCGGATCCATCCTCTTCTTCCGACGACTAGAACGACGAATGACGGTTCCTTTAAGGGACGTCATCCAAGATGGCGTCCCTCGAATTCCGATTGGCTGATAGGATTCTATCAGCCAATCGGAATTAAGGTAGGAATTTTCTGATTGGCTGATGGAATCAGCCAATCAGAATATAGTTCAATCCGATTGGCTGATCCAATTAGCCAATCAGATTGAGCTCGCATTCTATTGGCTGTTCCGATCAGCCAATAGAATGCGAGCTCAATCTGATTGGCTGATTGGATCAGCCAATCGGATTGAACTATATTCTGATTGGCTGATTCCATCAGCCAATCAGAAAATTCCTACCTTAATTCCGATTGGCTGATAGAATCCTATCAGCCAATCGGAATTCGAGGGACGCCATCTTGGATGACGTCCCTTAAAGGAACCGTCATTCGTCGTCTAGTCGTCGGAAGAAGAGGATGGATCCGCGCTGGAGGTCTTCAAGATGGAGCCGGTCGTCATCGGATGGAAGAAGATAGAAGATGCCGCTTGGAGAAGATGTTTGCCGGTCCGGATGTCCTCTTCTTGCCGGATAGGAGGAAGACTTTGGAGCACCGGATTATGGATCGCCAACCCCCGCTTGGGTTGGATGAAGATCTTGGAGCCAGGACGGATCGGTGAACCTGGTATGGTGAAGACAAGGTAGGAAGATCTTCAGGGGATTAGTGTTAGGTTTATTTAAGGGGGGTTTGGGTTAGATTAGGGGTATGTGGGTGGTGGGTTGTAATGTGGGGGGGGGGGGTATTGTATGTTTTTTTTTACAGGCAAAAGAGCTGAAATTCTTGGGGCATGCCCCGCAAAGGGCCCTGTTCAGGGCTGGTAAGGTAAAAGAGCTTGTAATATTTGTATTTTAGAATAGGGTAGGGAATTTTTTATTTTGGGGGGCTTTGTTATTTTATTAGGGGGCTTAGAGTAGGTGTAATTAGTTTAAAATTGTTGTAATATTTTTCTTATGTTTGTAAATATTTTATTATTTTCTGTAACTTAGTTCTTTTTTATTTTTTGTACTTTAGATAGTTTATTTAATTGTATTTATTTGTAGCAATTGTGTTTAATTAATTTATTGATAGTGTAGTGTTAGGTTAATTGTAGGTAATTGTAGGTAGTTTATTTAATTATTTTATTGATAGGGGTAGTGTTAGGTTTAATTATATCTTAGGTTAGGATTTATTTTACAGGTAAATTTGTTATTATTTTAACTAGGTAACTATTAAATAGTTCTTAACTATTTAATAGCTATTGTACCTGGTTAAAATAATTACAAAGTTGCCTGTAAAATAAATATTAATCCTAAAATAGCTATAATATAATTATAATTTATATTGTAGCTATATTAGGATTTATTTTACAGGTAAGTATTTAGCTTTAAATAGGAATCATTTATTTAATAAGAGTTAATTTATTTCGTTAGATAAAAATTATATTTAACTTAGGGGGGTGTTAGTGTTAGGGTTAGACTTAGCTTTAGGGGTTAATACATTTATTAGAATAGCGGTGAGCTCCGGTCGGCAGATTAGGGGTTAATAATTGAAGGTAGGTGTCGGCGATGTTAGGGAGGGCAGATTAGGGGTTAATACTATTTATGATAGGGTTAGTGAGGCGGATTAGGGGTTAATAACTTTATTATAGTAGCGCTCAGGTCCGCTCGGCAGATTAGGGGTTAATAAGTGTAGGTAGGTGTCGGCGACGTTGAGGGGGGCAGATTAGGGGTTAATAAATATAACATAGGGGTCGGCGATGTTAGGGGTAGCAGATTAGGGGTACATAGGGATAACGTAGGTGGCGGCGATTTGCGGTCGGAAGATTAGGGGTTAATTATTTTAAGTAGCTTGCGGCGACGTTGTGGGGGCAAGTTAGGGGTTAATAGATATAATACAGGGGTCGGCGGTGTTAGGGGCAGCAGATTAGGGGTACATAAGTATAACGTAGGTGGCGGTCGGCAGATTAGGGGTTAAAAATTTTAATCGAGTGGCGGCGATGTGGGGGGGACCTCGGTTTAGGGGTACATAGGTAGTTTATGGGTGTTAGTGTACTTTAGGGTACAGTAGTTAAGAGCTTTATAAACCGGCGTTAGCCAGAAAGCTCTTAACTCCTGCTATTTTCAGGCGGCTGGAATCTTGTCGTTAGAGCTCTAACGCTCACTGCAGAAACGACTCTAAATACCGGCGTTAGAAAGATCCCATTGAAAAGATAGGCTACGCAAATGGCGTAGGGGGATCTGCGGTATGGAAAAGTCGCGGCTGAAAAGTGAGCGTTAGACCCTTTAATCACTGACTCCAAATACCAGCGGGCGGCCAAAACCAGCGTTAGGAGCCTCTAACGCTGGTTTTGACGGCTACCGCCGAACTCTAAATCTAGGCCTTAGCAAGCAAAAAAAAACTTACCCTTGGGGTTACACTGAATGTGAATAACAGATTGGTTGGTGCACTGATCACTGTCAAAACAGAACATGCAAAATAACATGTTAATATGTTGATATGTACTGAATAATATTTGAAGCTTAATTTAACATTATAATTGTTTGTATTAAAGCTTTGTTTACATAAAAACAAAGTTAACAGTGAAGACTAAATGATGTAACAGCAGTTGCTATTAAATGTGTAGACAAGTGTTTTTCAACTCCAGTCCCCTAGAAATACCAACGGGCCAGATTTTCATGATATCTGTACTAGAGCACAGGTGAAATATTCAGATGATCAGTAACCATGGTTACTAACCTGCTCTTATCCATTAGCGGATTATTTCACATGTGCTCTAGTTCTGATATAAATAAAATCTGGCCCTTTGGTGTGAGGACTGGAGCAGAAAAACACTGCTGTAGAAAGTTATTTTTAAAGGCTGAGTCCAAGAAATATCAGTTGATTAGAAAACATGAAACATGTATTTTACATTTTGTTGTGAATCTGTTTTATATCATTTGACATGGGCAAACAGTTGGGATTTATTTTGTTAAAGCATGGTGAAAAAAAAAATAATATATATATATATATATATATATATATATATATATATATATATATAAGCCTTCAATTACTGTATGTAAATGTAATGTTGGGGTAGATATCACTACTATTTTTACTGCACTTATACCAAGGTAACCAGTTTATTCTTCTATATTACCAGCAAACCTCTGTATCTCTCACAAATTATGTATAAACATTTTTTCTGAATAAATTGTGTGTATTCAACATGTAACATTTTTGTTAAAAAAGCTGTGTTTAATTGAGAGTATAAACCACACATACATTATTTTTTAAAATGAAAAAAAAAATCAAATATAGCGGACTAGATTATGAGTGGCACACTAACTGTTGCACGCAATTGAAAAGGGATTTATTGCGGCTGTTTGCGTTTGTTGGTTTTTTTGCTTCTCTAACAAGTTGAATATAAATGTGATTGCTTGAGCGCAATTGAAGTTAATGTTCATCGGGTTAGCGCAACCTCAGAGCTCTGGTTAACTGTTTCGTGAGACAAAAAAGTTTCACAAAATACATCAAAAATACATTACACTCATAATAACACCATCTAATAAAAAATAAAAAAATAAAAAAAATATTGCACAAAAAAGTTATATGGGTCTAAGGCAGGCAAAGGGCTATAACATAGAGATACATACATATACATCTATAAAGATTTATATTTATTTACACATATATATATATATATATATATATATGTGTGTGTGTACATATGTATTTATATGTGTATATATTTATAGACATATGTACACATATAAACATATAAATGTACTGTATATGTATACATATATTGACATATATAGAAGTGCATTGGAAACATTTGCAGTTAAGTTATCGAAAACATGAAAAAACATATGTATTCAATATTCATATTTAATAATGGTTTTAGTTATGTATTTACTGTAAATATTTCACATTCCAATGTTCTGCACATAGTAGAATATGTTCTAAGTATTTATATATAGATATTCCTATATATATCTGTATAAATCTATACTTATAAATAATCATACATGTATACATAAATATAGTACCAAAATACCATCAGATATATGTAGAAATATGTATTTATGAATAAATAGAACATATTCTTCTATGTGAAGAACATCGGAATGTGAAATAGCAATATTTTCATGTTGGTTTAGCGCACTTGAGAATACGAGATCTGGTTTGCGTGCAAATAGGGTGTTAGGGTTTTTTTCCACTTTTTTTGCTCCAATAACTTCTATGGGGGAATACGTTATCTCGTGATATTCTAAATTCAGATTTCTAAGCTCATCGGGTTAGCGCACAAGCAAAAACAGTTTACAATCAACTTGTAATATGAGTGCAACCCAACACACGCAAAAAGCTTTCTTCTAGCACAGTTAACACTGGAGCAGAAGCGTTACATAATGTTCCACTTGTAATCTGGGCGAAAAATAATAAAGGTGCTTAAAAGTATTTTTTCTTCATTATTTTAAAAGGAAGCATTTCAAAATATAGTTTAGCTTTTATATGTATAGTCCTTTACTGATATTTTCTTTTATGCTTGGCAGGCCATTTACTGTCCATCAATAAAGCACTGGGAGTTTTGTTATCAGCCAGTGAGCAATCAATCCTTAAAGGAAAATAATACTCATATGTTAAATCACTTGAAAGTTATGTGCATAACTGTAAAAACCTGACATGAAAATATCACATGAATATCTCTATTTAAAAAGAGTAGATAGATTTCATAAAAATGTCTTCAGCTCCTCTGCGAACAGTTATACTTCAGCTGCTGTCCAGATGCAAGTTGAAAAAAACAATTGCCAATCAGGCTCGCCAGAAACACAAGTTATGAAGCAGTGGTCTAAAGACCGCTGCTCCATAACCTGTTCGCCTGCTATCAACCCGATCGGATACGATTGGGTTGATTGACACCCCCTGCTAGTGGCCGATTGGGTGCAATAATAAATGCAGAGAGCGTATGCTGTCAGCATGTATCGATGTGCATCGGACATGATCCGCAATTTCGGATCATGTCCGCTCGCACAATGATAATTAAACCCCTTAATATCTTCCTTTTCTACATAGTAATATTCAAGTAATATTTTCTAGTCAGCTTTTAACAGCTATGCTGCATCACTTTCAAGTGCTTAAACATTTGGGTATATTGTCCCTTTAAGACCCAATTGTGCTCTTCTTGTTAAAAATCAAAACAATCTAAACTTTTTGCAGCAAAATATATTTTAACAAATTTACATAGTGCTTTTTTTTTTTTAAATAATTTTTATTGAGGTAATTGGACATACAGAAACAAACTCTTGTAAACGTCATGGCAACACGCCTATTAACATACATCAGAATTTATGCATCTAATATAAAAGGCATGTCATAAAGACCGTAAAGAATATTAGGTCCTAAACCATAAGGAAATGTGCCGTGCCATGAGTAGTACCTCTTTTTACATATTTGCATTTTTGGATGAACATTTGGCATACAAAATAACATGTGATAGTCAATCCGGTAGGCAAGGCAATAGCACTCTTATTGAATGTGCAGGTGATGGATGTGGTGCAACCTGCGTCAAATTATGGAGTTCCCTCCATGTTCTAATGCAGGCCCATATGATAGGATTATCTACTCCCGTAAGTACATCCGTGTGCTGAGGAACCCATATAAGGTCCTCAAGGAACAGTCCCAAAGGGAGCACAGCTTGTTCAAGCTGTCCCCACCTGGTATCATCAGGCGGAGCCCCCCAAGCTGTCACATGAGAGAGCATAGCCGCTTTGTAATATTTACAGACGTTAGGAGCTGCTAAGCCTCCATTCAGGATAGGCTTTTGCAATTGCTGCATCGCAATCCTCGGGGGGCTTACCCTGCCAGATAAATCTATTTGTCACTGTTTGAAAGCGATTCAGAATATAGTTTGGAATTATTAGAGGGATACCCGGAAAGAGATATGTAACCTTGGGTAGTAATGTCAATTTAACCGACTGGATTCTCCCAATCCATGAGATCTCATATCTAGCCCACTTTGTAGTTAGGTTTTCAAATTCTCTTAAGAGCGGCTCATAGTTAGCATGGATTACCGTTTTCGGATCAGGTGAGAGAATGACCCCCAAATGTTTTAGTTGGCTTGTAGACCAATTAAATGGGTAGGTCTCCTTAAGCTGGGAGAGCTGTGTCGAGGAGAAGTTTAAGGCCAAGGATTCCATCTTTGTATAATTGAGCCTATAATAGGACAGCTTGCCAAACCATTGTAGACTTTCAAATACCGCCGACATAGTGGTCTCAGGTTCTGTAATGAACAGGGTGAGGTCGTCTGCAAATAATGCAAGCTTCTGCAAGGTGTCATGAATCAGTAACCCCTGTATTTCGTTTGTTTGTCTAATCATGGTTGCTAGAGGCTCAATGGTAAGCACAAAGAGGAGGGGGGATAGCGGACACCCCTGCCTGGTCCCGTTCCTGATATCAAAGGGCTTAGAGCAAAACCGCTTCCCTCTGACTCTGGCCAAAGGGTTAGAATATAGAGCCATGATGGCTCTGATGAGATGGGCCGAAAACCCAAAGGCTTAGAACTTCTTCCATGTATTCCCACTGTATCCTGTCAAACACTTTTTCTGTGTCTAATGACAGGGCAACTAGTGGGAGCCCTAGAGATTTAGATTCAGTAAAAATATCTAGTAGGCAACGCATGTTGTCCGAGCCCTGCCGGCCACGCACAAAGCCCACCTGGTCCAAATGGACCAGAGAGGGAAGTACCTTGTTAAGCCTATTGGCCAGAATTTTCGAATACATTTTAATATCCACATTAATCAGGGATATAGGAATATAGTTCTCACATCGACTCGGATCTTTACCCGGTTTGGGAATGGTCACAATCTCTGCCTCCAAGCATTCTTTGGGGAAATGTCCTGTCTTGAAGGCCGAATTAAAAATGGAGACCAAAATGGGACCAACTTCAGCTGAGAGTCTCTTGTAAAAAACAGAGGTGAAGCCATCTGGTCCCAGGACTTTGTGTGATTTCAATTCTAGTGCTTTTTAATATGCATAATATTTATTTTTAGTGTTTAATGTCCCACTGATGCATTTATCTAGAAAATGTTTAAAGGGAAATGATACCCAAATGTTAAAACACTTGAAAGTGATGCAATATAGCTGTAAAAAGCTGACTAGAAAATATCACCTGCACATCTCTATGTAAAAAATGAAGATATTTTACGTCAAATTTCCTAAGTATTCACACCCCACTGTAAAGAGACTTTAAGCAGCCAGTCAGGATGCTTGTCCCAGGACTTGCAAGGGCTTGTGCTTCTGGAATTGCAGTCACAGAGATGAGCTGAAGAAATTTTGAGGTAAAATTATATTTTCTTTATACAGTTATGCTGCCTCACGTTCAAGATTTAGCATATGAGTATTATCGTGTCCCTTTAAGTCAGATAGCTAACAAATCTTGCTAGATATCTGACCTTATCATAGTATGAACAAAATGTCTTTATTTTTATTTCCCTTTAGCTGCTATAACATGACTAATTGGAAGGCTCCATTCAGTAGCTCTACCAAGGTTTGGGTTCTGTTCTGTTCAAAAGTGTTATTTTATCTTTTAAGCAAATAATACATTATTCTGTATTGTGTTTTCATGCAATTATCCTGAAAAATAAAGTGATTTAAAAAGTATTATCTAATATTTGCCAACATTAAACAGTGTTTAGACCTGTTGGATGCTGCAAAAGAAGTTTTCTATTTACTAACATTAAACCCTTTAGAACGCAGCTGAAAAATATGCATCACATCTGTTTTCTTTCAATGTTCACCTTGAACCATGATGATCCTATTAAACTCTATGGAAGCTCCCTGTATAAACCACTTATCTGCAAATTATCAAGCTGCACAGCTCACATCAAGTTGAAGTGTTTGTTTGTAAATTAGTACAAAGCATTACAAAGAATAGAGCAGACAAAAGTGCATCAGTATTTCCTGGACACATGTAAGAATGTTATAAAATAAACAAACACAAATCAAGAAAAACAGTTTACCGTAATATTGATTGCTGGATGTATTCACTATTTTATTCAAATAATGTTCGATACAAAGGATTTCGCCCTGTTGTTGATAAGTTTCCCTTTGTATTAATGTGGTGGTTTTCTCTCTGAGGTCACAGTATTTGCAATTGTTTGCCTTAAAAAGTCTTTCTTAAATTAATTATCAAGTCCATTTCAGTTCACCAATATCTTGACTCTTGGGGGCCGAATGATCACACTCCTAATGGAGCTTGATGCCCCTGTTTCCGCGCAAGCCTTCAGGCTCGCCTGAAACAGAAGTTATAAAGCAGCGGTCTAAATAACGCTGCTCCATAACTTGTCTGCCTGATCCTATAAGATCGGGCTGATTGACACCCCTTGCTAGCAGCCAATTATCCGCAAATCTGCAGGGGGCGGTATTGCACAGGCAGTTCACATACGCTGTCGGCATTGATCGATGTGCGGCGGAAATGATACGCTACATGCCTGCTCGCACATTATTAAATTGGCCAGTCAGGTAAGATTTAGTGCAAAGCAGAAGAGATTACATAAAAGTGGGGGATGCTGATGGATTCTGGATGGATAGAAATTGGAGCTAGGGGACAACGTGAAAAGATGACACATTGGTGGCATTTAATTTATGGTTAAAGAGTAGAAATGTCAACCATGGTCTCTACATCTGACCCGGCCAGAAGACCTATCACCCTGCACAGGGAACTGACGCTTCCTGAAACGCAGACATTACCGAAGATGGCCGGCGCATACAAAATAACCCCTCCGATTGCTTCCACACAAGCTTTCCCTTTTATGCAGCTGAGCGGCTGGGGTCACGATTATGCTTCGTTTGCATACCCGAGTCTGTGGCAGAGAATTCCTAGGCTGAGGAGCCACTTTGACCCGGGTGGCTGAACTCTACATCACCATATTCTTGCTCTCTCCGCTTATCCACAGGCTGCATTCCGGAGACTCTAGGGCAGTGGTTTACGGACTCTTGCACATCCTGGCTGGAACTTTGTAAGGACTAAGTCAAGAATGATTGCAGAGACTCATAATTTGATATAATATACTTGTTGGTCATTACTACTTTTCCCCATTGTTTTTTCATAGCCCCATAGGCTAATTTTATGGTATGTTTCTCATTTGTATATTATGATGTAGCTTACTGTCTTACACTAGTAAGATCAAGACAGCCATCGGCAATGGGGGTAAAAGATATCGGAGCTAATCGGATTACATCATACTACAGGCTGGGAATCGGGTAGAGTAACCTCCCCTAAGATCCATGCTGGAAGATTTGTCACTTTACATGCCCAAAGCTTAGGTATCAGACTTATTCCAAAGTGACTTATGATGTGCTGAGACTGTTACCTGATACATATTAATAAATGTTTTATCCCTATGGGTTACAAGATGGGGGTTTGTTAGCAAAACTTTGCTTTTTCTTTTGGATAGATCTCTTACCCATTTGTTACAATGGTTTGCATGTCAGGTTGAATTGCTGTTTGTTAGTCTTATAGATATTCCTGCTGTTCTTTATATCCCCTTGAGACAACAAAAGGAAAGGTCATGTACCACATGAGATCATTTCTTGGTTCTTAAATCTACATTGCTCATTATTACAGTCTGTTCCCCCAGATCTCAGGTTTTGAACATTGTATCTTGTCTATATCTATATACCTGTATTTATATTCTGAGTAAAGACGTTAGTAATATCCTTATAAGGTTGTGCTCTGGCAGATATGTAAGATAAGCTGTATAGTATGTACTTAGCTCATTTAAAACATGCCAATATTCATTTACTACTATACCCTTGGTTACCTGACTCGGGTACAACACCCTTAGCGTCCCTGAAGCACCACTCTGCAAATGTCAGTGCTTGGTACTCATGCTAACTGATGAAACTCTCAGTGTTATATATATCTAAGTGATAGTATTTTTTTGATAGTAATTTGTCAATTAGGCTTTAAATTTCAGGATTAGGGATCCCTCTTCTGACATGTTTTATATCAGTCGTCTATATAAGCCGAATGCTCCTTAAACATGCTATTATGTGTTCATACTAGCCATTTATCTATGTATATATTGCTAACCTCTAGTGACGCATACCCTTATGGATCCCTAGTCGCACTAAAATGTTAACAGAAGTATAGCCTTTACTAACAGTCTTAGATATAGATATAGTCTGTTTTTTCACTCGCCTGTAGAGATGTGTATATGTTTAGGCGCTAGTGGATACACCTAATGTATTTAATACTTTTTGCTCCTATAACTGTTTACGGAATCACGATAAGCTTATGCTTTATTATACTTATGTTTCAAGGATATGACATTGTTTATGTTGAGTTTAAAATTGATGCAAAATTATTTGTCTCTAGTGAGCTCCTCCCCTCCCTTTCCCGCCGGTACTGGTTGCCTGCGGGTCATACCCCTATTCCTTTCTCCCACATCGCCTATAGCTGGTAATTCCCTAGGGGAGGAGCACACCTGGAAATCCCTCATGTTCCATACTTACTTATGTCCTCTCCTCACTTAATAATACTGGGGGTTACCCCTATCCATTTTATAGAAAGTCAATTTCTAAAGTTGGTCATGATACCGTTGTTTTATGTGTTTAATTCTACTCTAGTTCTCATATTCCATGTGCTAAGATTCATTCTGGTATATAAAGTTTGTCTCCAGGTTATAATGAGACTAATGAAAGCTCACGCTTTAATTATGTATTCCAACTTTTACTTTCTCTAGATATTTTTAAGAAGTTTACTTGGCAATTACAACTAATGCTCACTTAGGGCCCCAATAATAACAATAATAATAGTTAATATAAGTTTGACATCCCGACTGGCTCCGCCCTCCATCCCCCCCCTATTATATTTCGAGCGGCTCTTGCCCGCTGCATCCCCCCCCCTTAAACTATAAAGCTAATCCCCCCTAGCCCTAATTGTGTCTGAGTGGACATTCCTATTCATCTGCTATATGGCTCGGGGAGGACTATTTTTGTTCTGTTGTTCTTACCCTTATTATAAAAATGAAGTCTTACTGTAAACTGCCCAAATTTTATGACATTACGTGTGCTGTCTGGATACATTATACCCTTACTGTAGGGTTTTGTTTGTAACACTTATCTAACAATATTGTATTTGCATTTTCTGTAAATATTTTGGGGCATACCCTTTGGTTGTATCTGTTTATGACTTCAATAAAAAATATATTAAAAAAAAAAAAAAAAAGAGTAGAAATGTTGGCAAATGGTATTTGTTCTGCAATATGAATATTTCTATAGAAATACTGCTAACATTTGAATACTTGTAATGAAGTCTATGATGGTCATTATTTAAATCCAAATATTAAACAATTCAAATGATACATTCAATTTTAGAAAGCTATGTTTGATAAAGGGAAACATTAACATATTTTTCGGCAAAATATCAGTCACTCAAAATGTTTATAGTGATTCAATGCAAACACAAATCATTGTTTTTAACGGACATTCTAAAACATGTTATCATTTCTATTTATTATGGGACTGAAAGTAATACATTTCTATTTTCCATGAAGACTCCTTTTCAAGTTATAGGGATCTTACTCTACATAATGACAAAGGAATTGAGATAATTTTAACACTGTAAACTAATCAGTAGACATGTGCATGGCGAAAAAATTAGGTTCGGTTCGGATCGATTCGGAATTTTTCGAAGTTCGGTTCGGATCGATTCGAATTCGGAAAATTTTTAATCAATTAGTTTCGGATTCGTTTCGGATTCATTCGGATTCAAAGAAATTTGGCTGGAATCGGTTTGATTCGGTTTCGAAATTCGGAAATTCGGAATTTCGGTAAGTGTTAGGTGGGATTAGACAAGTATTATGTACTGTATATTAGGTGTAACCCATAGCAGAGTGATATAACCTAATATACTGTACAATACTAGTGTAATCCATGGCCATCCGAATTTACCGAATAAATCCGAAGTAATTCGTATTTTTTTGCGAAATTCGGCAGTATTTTTATTCAGAAATTCGGTTCGATCCGAATTGCCGAATTTTCCGAATTTTCCGAATTTCCGAATCGAACCGAACTGAATTGCACATATCTACTAATCAGCATGTCTTCTGGAACACAGTGATGACACTATGCTTAATATTAATATTTTGTTATACTTTTCTTTATTAATCTGAGTTGAAATATCATTGGGGTAGATTTTACTCCATTTAAGCTTAGCAACTTTTTCAGCAAAAACATAATATCTAACATTCTAGAAAATGGAACTGGGTTTTAAAGGGGTTGGGGTTAAAGTGGTGTAGCTTAGATATTGGCTTTTTTGGGGGGGTTGGAACTGCAAGAGATTGTATCTGTATGGTGTTGACCTTACCAAGGACAGTGGCATAGGCTGGTGCAAGGATTAATACCTTAGGTAATTGCAATGATTATAACAAGTTCTTTACACACTCTTTATCCAATTAACTAAAAGTGGCAATCACAACTAAGCCTAGGGGGTACACCTTATACACAATATATATATATTTATATATATATATATATATATATATATATATATACATACACAAAATAATTAAAAATGCCATAATGTCATTACATGACATAAATCAATGCCTCAATATAATTACGCTCATAGAGTACTACTAAAATAAACAAAATATTATAAAAATAGAAATATTAAAAAAATATTATTAAAAAGTAGTATGAGAGTCACCAAGTTAGGATCAAACTAATGAGCTAAGGTGTTGTCAACATCAAATTCTGGTTTGTGAATCCTCAATGTACAGGAGTTCTCAGGCTCCTCCACTTCAGAACCCTGGGCAAGGTACAAGCAATATCAATAACAAAAAAGTGGGTGGCACATAGAGTAAATCCATACAATTTCAGAATTATTTTAAATAAAGATAAGGCTCACACCCTCTTTAAGCAGCCTTATAGCATGTGGGAATGTGCTGGGGGGTTATTAATATACCTTGACAATTGCAGAACTCTGCACACTTGACCACTGTAAAGGAATCAACAGGTAAAAAAAGATTGTAAATAAATTACACCTAGATTACACGTTTTGCACTATAAAGGGTGCAAAAACATAATTTTCTTGAGTGCAGGACTGACGTTGCATTACTGGCTAAAATGCTTGCGGTATAGCTATACTGACAAGACTCGTAATGGCTACTTTCTGTTTTTTTACGCTGAAATGGCCATTTTTTTCAGCGTTAAAACCTGAACGCAAAACTTGCAATCTAGGTGTTGGTTAATAAACTTTTTAACTGAAAAATAATTGAACCCATTAAAGGTTTAAATTAATTTTGAAACTAAATATTTGATGTAAATCTGTATAAACCAGATAAATTGCTTTGAGGTGCAAATTGTAGGAAAGAACATCAGTGGGCGCCATGTACTAAGAGGCGGGCAGACAGCTTCTTAACTCGCAAAGCTGTCCGCCCGCCTCCGCTACACACGGGCAGCAGATCTATTGATCCGCTTGCCCGTATGTACCATTACACACTCATCGGAGTGTGTAATACCCGCCCCTTCAATCGCGCAACCAATCACGCGACTGAAGGGGCTGTCAATCACCGAGAGCGAGCGTGCTCTCGGTGATTTTGCTTCGCCACCTAAGAGGTGGCGTAGGGTGTAGGAAGCAGCGGTCTAATGACCGCTGCTTCTTACATTGCGGGAAGCAGGCTCGCATATGCGAACCTGCCCCGCAAAGGCTCTGGAGAAGCTTTCGCTGCTTCGTACATGGAGCCCATTGACTCTTCAATGATCAAGTGCCAATCACAACATCATCAAAATCAGTCCTTTGCTAAGAAAACCTATTTTGCAGTTTGGTTGGTTATAAATTAAAGGGTCATGAAACCCAAAATTAATCTTTCATGTTTCAGATAGAGCATGTCATTTTATAAAACTTTCTAATTGACTTATATTATCAAATTTGATTTGTTCTTTTGGCATCTTTTATTGAAAAGCAGGGATGTAAACTCTAGAGCGTGCAGGTATTTGGAGCAATAGATGGCAGTAGTTTAGCAAGAAAGTTATTCATTTGCAAGGGCATTAGATGGCAGCAATATTTCCTCCTATGTAGTGCTGCAGACATCTACCTAGGCATCTCTTTAACAAAGAATACCATGAAATCAAATTTAATAATACAAGTCAATTGGAAACTTTTTAAAACATTGTATCCTCTGTTTGAATTGCAAAATATTTTTTTTTTTGGATGTCATATCCCTTTAAGTGCTTTACATGATCACAAGTGGCCCATGTAAAATTCATACTGCCACTTGTATTCAAATTGATTCATATTAAATCATAATTCACTCCTGCATTGTTAATATTTAATTATCATGGTCCATCAAAATCTAATGTATTGCACTAGACACATTTTATCTATCAATCAACCTCATTTAAATGACAATTGCATAATGTGAACAATACAGGGTATCCACTCTAATCACTGTTAAGAGAGATTTTGTTTTCCTAGTTCAGTAGAAATCTTATTAACATGATGATCTTATATTAAGAAAAAAAAAATCAATTAAAAATATACTTAAAAGTTTTGTTTTTTTTCTCCTACATTATTGAAGTATTTCATTTCAGTGACCACTAGAGATCAGTAGAGCCTTAAGAATGGCTGCTAATAGCGCTTGATATTAGACTGGCTTACATAGAGGTTAAACTACAGTACAATGCAAAGCATGTATTGTATTCCCACATGTATAGAAATACTGCAATGTTATTGCAGAATAGAAATAAAAGCAGAAGGAGAAAGCAACACAGTAATCAATAGGCTGTTCACACAAACACAAGAATCACAATGAATTTGGGAATGTTTTCTCATTATAAAAGGATCAAGAAGCTGTAGATGAATAATAACACAGAGAACGTCAAAACAGCATATTTTATTTTGCATACTGAATTTTATGTTACTTAACTTTAATATATGTGTGTTGTCTAAACATAAAGCGCACACAGTAACAAAAAAAAAGTTATCAGTAAGGTTCCTTAAAGGGATTTCAATAGATTTCATGCATTTTGCCTTGAAAATGAACATGTAATCTACCTGTAAAATGTTTAATCAAGGGAAATAAAACAACATTGCAATACACAGTCATTATTTATTTTTCTTTAGAAAATACCTGAATAGCTACTTGTTCTATTTCCTCCCAGAACAAAGGTGAAATCACTGACACTGTAACATACTATAAATTGTTTGGTTAGTTAAGAGCATTGTTTATTTACATTTGTTCCTACATGAACATAACTTTAAATATCATGAACATGACTTTCACAGCAAATGGTGTGCCCTAAACTACGCTTGATTTGCAAAACCTTGTTTAAAAAGATAGAAAATTCCTTTATTACCCATTCCCCAGTTTTGCATAACCAACATGGTTAAATTAATATACTTTTACCTCTGTGATTACCTTGTACCTAAGCCTCTGCAGACTGCCCCTTATTTCAGTTATTTTGACAGTCTTGTATTTTGAACATGAACTAGTGCTGTCTAGCTGTAAAAAAAACCTGCCAAAATGCACTGAGATAAGGGGTTGCCTTGAAGGACTTAGAAATTAGCATATGAGCCTAACCAGGTATAGCTTTCAACAAAGAATACCAAGATAACAACACAAATTTGATGATAAAAGTAAATTGAAAAGTTGTTTGAAATTGCATACCCTATCTGAATCATAAAAGTTTCATTTTGACTAGACTGTTCCTTTAAATGCCATTGTTACTGTCAATTTAAAATTCTTTTTTTTTTTTGCAATCCAGTGCTTAGTTACTGCTATATGCTGGGTTTAATGTCCATTTAACCTTTTTTCAGCCAAAGATGTCTGCAGTGCATTGTGTAGCAATACATTTATTTTTTTACACGGTCTCACTAGATAGTATAGCTTGAAAATGTAGCATTAGTTAGAGAATTTGATTTAGTAAATGAAATTTGTTGATCTAATCTTGTGCCTCTCTTTTCTCATCAGAACATAATTGAGCGAAGTGGAAATAGCATTGCGGCTTCTAAACTTAATACACATATCTCCTCTGCAAAATCAATTTTATAATAAAAGAACTTCCCTTATCACAATACAGACATTTGAAATCCAGTGGATTTTCTTGGACAATGGGCTCTAAATTGGAATTCGACAAATTTGTCATACTGATCTTGATGGGTGTGTTTCCATGGTTACAGATAAAGTGAACATATCCCTATCTTTGCAGCCTTTAAAACATGCTTATCCTTTTAACAATTGACTGATTAAATTAGCAGAAAATGGAAAAAAGTCTTAAAGTAGCTATTATTCTGAATGTTACAAAACTTGTTTTTGTTTCTAATGTGCTGCTATTTCAGAATAATTCTTAAAGGTACATGAACCCCAGATTTTGTGTATATGTACAGGGAGTGTGCAGAATTATTAGGCAAGTTGTATTTTTGAGGATTAATTTTATTTTTGAACAACAACCATGTTCTCAATGAACCCAAAAAACTCATTAATATCAAAGCTGAATATTTTTGGAAGTAGTTTTTAGTTTGTTTTTAGTTTTAGCTATTTTAGGGGGATATCTGTGTGTGCAGGTGACTATTACTGTGCATAATTATTAGGCAATTAACAAAAAACAAATATATACCCATTTCAATTATTTATTTTTACCAGTGAAACCAATATAACATCTCAACATTCACAAATATACATTTCTGACATTCAAAAACAAAACAAAAACAAATCAGTGACCAATATAGCCACCTTTCTTTGCAAGGACACTCAAAAGCCTGCCATCCATGGATTCTGTCAGTGTTTTGATCTGTTCACCATCAACATTGCGTGCAGCAGCAACCACAGCCTCCCAGACACTGTTCAGAGAGGTGTACTGTTTTCCCTCCTTGTAAATCTCACATTTGATGATGGACCACAGGTTCTCAATGGGGTTCAGATCAGGTGAACAAGGAGGCCATGTCATTAGATTTTCTTCTTTTATACCCTTTCTTGCCAGCCACGCTGTGGAGTACTTGGACGCGTGTGATGGAGCATTGTCCTGCATGAAAATCATGTTTTTCTTGAAGGATGCAGGCTTCTTCCTGTACCACTGCTTGAAGAAGGTGTCTTCCAGAAACTGGCAGTAGGACTGGGAGTTGAGCTTGACTCCATCCTCAACCCGAAAAGGCCCCACAAGCTCATCTTTGATGATACCAGCCCAAACCATTACTCCACCTCCACCTTGCTGGCGTCTGAGTCGGACTGGAGCTCTCTGCCCTTTACAATCCAGCCACGGGCCCATCCATCTGGCCCATCAAGACTCACTCTCATTTCATCAGTCCATAAAACCTTAGAAAAATCAGTCTTGAGATATTTCTTGGCCCAGTCTTGACGTTTCAGCTTGTGTGTCTTGTTCAGTGGTGGTCGTCTTTCAGCCTTTCTTACCTTGGCCATGTCTCTGAGTATTGCACACCTTGTGCTTTTGGGCACTCCAGTGATGTTGCAGCTCTGAAATATGGCCAAACTGGTGGCAAGTGGCATCTTGGCAGCTGCACGCTTGACTTTTCTCAGTTCATGGGCAGTTATTTTGCGCCTTGGTTTTTCCACAAGCTTCTTGCGACCCTGTTGACTATTTTGAATGAAACGCTTGATTGTTCGATGATCACGCTTCAGAAGCTTTGCAATTTTAAGAGTGCTGCATCCCTCTGCAAGATATCTCACTATTTTTGACTTTTCTGAGCCTGTCAATTCCTTCTTTTGACCCATTTTGCCAAAGGAAAGGAAGTTGCCTAATAATTATGCACACCTGATATAGGGTGTTGATGTCATTAGACCACACCCCTTCTCATTACAGAGATGCACATCACCTAATATGCTTAATTGGTAGTAGGCTTTCGAGCCTATACAGCTTGGAGTAAGACAACATGCATAAAGAGGATGATGTGGTCAAAATACTCATTTGCCTAATAATTCTGCACTCCCTGTATATGTATATATATATATATATATATATATATATATATATATATATGTATATATATATGTATATATATATATATGTATATATATATGTGTATATATATGTGTGTGTGTATATATATATATATATATATATATATATATATATATATATATATATATATATATATATATATATATATATATATATATATATATATATATATAGTTTTTTTTTTTTTTAAGTGACCAGAAAATACATATTTTGCATTAAAGGGACACTGAACCCAATTTTTTTATTTTGTGATTCAGATAGAGCATGCAATTTTAAGCAACTTTCTAATTTACTCCTATTATCAAATTTTCTTTGTTCTCTTGCTATCTTTATTTGAAAAAGAAGGCATCTAAGCTTTTTTCTTGGTTCAGAACTCTGGACAGCACTTTTTTATTGGTGGATGAATTTATCCACCAATCAGCAGGGACAACCCAGGTTGTTCACCAAAAATGGGCCGGCATCTAAGCTTACATTCTTGCATTTCAAATAAAGATACCAAGAGAATAAAGAAAATTTGATTATAGGAGTAAATTAGAAATTTGCTTAAAATTTCATGCTCTATCTGAATCCCGAAAGAAAAAATTTGGGTTCAGTGTCCCTTTAAGGGTCTATGGGATAGAAGCTCAGTGGCTGATAAGCAGAACTACCACAGCTTGATTTATGGACAATGATACATTCCACACGAATACAAATTATTAGGAATATCTATTTTATTTAAAAAATATTGGCCAGATTTTAAGTGGAGCAGTATTGAGAGCACAGGGTGCGCTATATGTATTGTGGGCCTGCACTCAGAATAACGCACGGGTAACATCTCTTTAGCGCCTTCTATTTTCTTATATTATATTTTTAGAGATATTGTGGCTGTGCTAAACATTGTGCATGTTACAAGCTGTGAATGTTAAAAAATTAAGGGCTAGATTATGAGTGGAGTGCAATATTGAACTTAAGCAGCGAAATGTGAACACAACCTCAAGTTTGCATTGCCAAACGTTCATGAGAGAGCACTTCCATAGACTTCAATGGGAGCCTCATTTTCAAGCAGGCAGCCACAGAAACCACATAGTGCAGCGAAGGGGGCAAATCCCTCAGAGTTGGGCAGCAATGAATAAATATATATGCATATGATTATATACATACAGTATATATTTAAGTGTTTATATAAATATAAATATATATGTATATAAGTATATATAAGTATATAAGTATTATATATAGTATATAAGTATTATTTATATATATATATATATATATATATATATATATATATAAAAACAAAGGCCCCCATTGGCTTCCATGTAAAGGCACTTTAGGCGCCCGACACTTTAACCCCTTATAACTGTCTCATGCAGTTTTCAATAAAAAGAAAATTAAAATGTTCATCTTTATATTTCATCTTAATGTACTGTCCTCTTTATTTTCAGGGCAACTTTTTATCTTTCACCAGAGGTCTGACCTGTGCTTAGTGCAAATATATATACACACACATGTATATTAGATGTAAAATATAGGTTTATTATTTAAATAAATGTATACAAAATTTTATATGGTATATGACAAGGTATTTGACTGAGAAGGGATCAAAGGTGTATATACTGTGGGGCATATTTATCAAGCTCCGTATGGAGCTTGATGCCCCATGTTTCCGGCGAGCCTTCAGGTCCGCCGGAAACAGAAGTTATGACGCAGCGGTCTAAAGACTGCTGTTCCATAACCTGTCCACCTGCTCTGAGGCGGCGGACAGAAATTAACCTGATCGCATACGATTGGATTGATTGACACCCCCTGCTAGCGGCCGATTGGCCGCAAATCTGCAGGGGGTGGTATTGCAGCAGCAGTTCACAAGAACTGCTGGTGCCATGATAAATGCCAACAGTGTATGCTGTCAGCATTTATCGATGTGCGGCAAACATGATCCGCTATATCGGATCATGTCCGCTCGCACCATAGTAAATAGGCCCCTGTGTATGTATTTATATCTATGTATATTTCTGTGTATGTATATATGCGTGTATATATGTGTATCTATGTTTACATATATATTTGCACAAATAGATACATTCATACACATAAACACATACAAATATACACACACAAATGCACACATATATAAATAAATGAATAGATAGATAGATTAGATAGATAGATAGATAGATAGATAGATAGATAGATAGATAGATAGATATTTGGGATGTGCATTTGGATCCTTCATTAGGATCTGAATGCAGAAGAAGCCAGATTTATTCTCATGAAAGTGCAATACACTAAGGTTTGTGCAAATCCAGATCTTAGTGTGTTGAACTTCACAAGAATAAATCTGGTTCGGATAAGAGCAGAAGGCCACAAGGGGCCACCTTCTGCTGCATTTGGCTCCTAATGAAGGATCCGAATGCACATTAAATTTTAGATGATTTGAGCTTAGTGACATGGTGCATTATCCTGCTGTAAGTAGCCATCAGAATATGGGTACACTGTAGTCATAAAGGGATGGACATGGTTAGCAACAATACTCAGGTAGGCTGTGGCGTTTAAACGATGCTCAATTGGTACAAAGAGGCCCAAAGTGTGCCAAGAAAATATCCCCCACACCATTACACCACCAACACCAGCCTGAACCGTTGATACAAGGCAGGATAGATCCATGCTTTCATGTTGTTTACCCCAAATTCTGACGCTACCATCGGAATGTCATAGATTAAATCGAGACTCATCAAACTAGGTAACATTTTTCCAATCTTCTAGTGTCTAATTTTGGTGAGCCTGTGCGAATTGTAGCCTAAGTTTCCTGTTCTTAGCTGACAAGAGTGGCACCTGGTGTGGTCTTCTGCTGCTGTAGCCCATATGCTTCAAGGTTCGAAGTGTTGTGCATTTTGAGATGGTATTCTGCAACCTTGGTTGTAACGAGTGGGTATTTGAGTTACTTCCTTTCCTTTTACCTCAAGAAGGCATTGTCGTCCAAATAACTGCCGCTCACTGGATATTTTCTCTTTTTCTCTGTGAACCCTAGATATGGTTGTGCGTGAAAATCCAGGTAGATCAGCAGTTTTTGAAATACTCAAACCAGCCCGTCTGGCACCAACAACCATGCCACGTTCAAAGTCACTTAAATCCCCTTTCTTACCCATTCTGATGCTCGGTTTGAACTTCAGCAAGTCATCTTTACCATGTCTAGATGCCTAAATGCATTGAGTTGCTGCCATGGGATTGGCTGATTAGAAATTTGTGTTACTATGCGATTGAACAGGTGTACCTAATAAAGTGGCCTTTGAGTTTATATCCATATTGTATACACACATATATATATATATATAAATATATATATATATATATATATATTTATGTGTGTGAATTGTTATGTGTGTATGTATGTGTGCAAATACATATGAACACATAGATACACAGGCATACACATATATACATACATATATACATACACCTTTGAGCTCTTACCAGTGAAACACCTTATTTACCATATCCCTTTAAAACAATGTTAACAGCATTTATAATATATTTTTTTATAATATAAATAGTTGAAATAGCATTGTTTTTCACTCAGAAGAAAATGTATATATCTACATATAGATATATAGCTATAGGTATAGCACTCGAGTGAACGCCTGGACAGAGTTATGTAGCATGCCAAATAGAAGTCTATATGGAGAGGGCTAAGCTATCATACCTCCAAATTTAGTAATATCAGTTCAAGAATAGTGCGCTCTTAAATTAACTTGAGTGGGGTTCATGCTCAATAGCACAAAAATGTATTGTGCTCCAAAATTAAATAAACAAAAAAATAACTTTACTATAACTATAAATGAAATGGTCAGAAGACTTCCTAAGGTACTCTCCTTTATATTTAATTTTGTGGGCAAACTTAGTAATATAAGGTATACACAAGACCTTGTCTGCATGGTATTCAGGGGACCTTCAGATTATAAATTGTTACAAACAGAGATCTCAACTACATTTATATTAGAATGTATGCCCCACTTTCAAGTACTATAAGTATAAAGCTATCTAACTTGTAATACAAATTTTTATGTATTTATGGTAACATCCATTTGACAAGTACATTATGGTACTAATTGGTAGCTGGATCAGCATCTATTTAAAGTTAAGTAACATGAACTGTAGATTTACAGTAATAACTTTGCAAACATTTTTTTTCCTTTCACTGGTCCTGAGCAGTTCAGTTTCTTGGCTGTTTTCATCCATATTTATTGTAGATTACACAGCGATATGTGACAGTTTCTTGGGATTTTTCTTAAAGGAAATATATTGAGTTCTGCAGGCAATAAAATCTGCCAAGGCACAACTGCCTGCACATCGATCTGACCGTAGTACTCCACAAAAAGACATTCACAAACTCAAATATGTTTGTTTTTAGACACCAAACTTGATTTAATTGGAGAACATCTTATTGCAAGTATAATATGCAGCACATTTTACCAGAGAAGTTAAGTATAACTTTGTATTTTTTGGTGAACTATGTTATCATCTCAGATAAATAATATATTATTAAACATGGAACCAGTTGTTATTTTGTCAAAGAAAAATGATTTTACTTAAGAGGTTAACAAGCATAAGAAACCAGCATATGAAAACATCAATAGCAAAAATGGGGGGTTAATCACAGTCCTTTAGAAGAAATGGAGAATATCTGTTTAAAATGATTAGATATGTTGTTGTAAAGAATAGTGATCAACCCCATGGCCTCTTGCAATCAGAAGACAGACAGAACCTTTGCAGTCCTATTGCTAAGAGACAATACTTTTCAGTTGCATAAAATATTTATACATTCACATCCAACCCTTGTTTTTATCATTTATCAAATGCCAATTGCTCAATGCATTTTCCCAGAATTCTGAGCTCTGTAAAAACTCACAGACACACTACCTGATCTGTCTTCTCTGATTCCACATCCCCTCATCTCTTTTAATTGGCAATTTTGTAGTAATTCCATAACTAGACTAGAGTCATTTTGACCACTGTTTTCCTCAGAAGACATTTACACTACTCTTTAATCTGTAGTGGAAAAAAACATCTCTCTTCACAAAGTTCATACTTTTCCATTCATAAAATTTGCTGCAAAAACATTAATTAGTACAATGACCAAGACTTTGACAATTCTTAAAATGTCCCCTCCCTTCCTTTTTATTTCATATAAATCACCATTAGATTACAAGTTTAGGAGCAGTTTTGTCTGTAATGAACCTTGCACCAAGGTGTATTAATTAATGACTGCTGCTCCAGATCAGAGTTTTCCTCTCCTTTTATTCAACCATTGTTTAACACACAGGGCCCAAGTTATTAACAATTGGAATGACAAGTTCCATTTATTATTGCATAAGCATATATTTGTGCAGAGTTGCCACCTGTCTTCACGTAACTAATCATGCAAGTGCAGGTGTTCCAATCAACCTGGATGAATGAGTTTGGCATCAGCGGTCTTATGACCTGCGTGAGTAAGCCTGCACCACAATAGCAATTTGAGAACACAATGACAGTTTACAGTTCATAATGTACTTGTATATTAAGTGCAGATGTTTTGTGCTTTCTCAATGAAAACAATATTTAGATTGCGTCTTTATTTAAAACTTTTCACATTGCCTTCTATGTAAAACAATATATTATAGGGGCATAGGAACAATAGACTTAAATGGATAACTGACAGACTTGCATTCGGAGCAATCTTTAATATATTTTAAATTCAAACTACAAGGTCTGTGTCCTTATAGGGACAGTATACTGTAAAATTGTTTTCAATTAATGTGTTTCCAATTACTTTTTTTTACCAGCTGCAGGGTATAAAATGTGTGAGAATTTGGTTTTTAAGGTTTATTTCTGTATAGGAAATAGCTTATATACACCTAGCTTACAAGTTTTGCGCTATAGAGGGTGTGAAAAAAAAAAAAAAAAAGTTGCGTTATTTCACCTTCCATAGCGCTGCCATTACGAGTTTCTGAAAAGCCTCCTTGTGCGTGTGATATGGTGGCGATAAGTTCCATACCACACAAAATGCAAGGGCTGAGACTATGTGCTCGTGCACGCTTTCCCCATAGACATCAATGGGGAGAGAATGTTAGAAAAAAAACTAACACCTGAAGCGCGGAATGGCGATCGCCGTAAAGCAGCCCCATTGATGTCTATGGGGAAAAAAAAAAAAAAAAACCCTGACATAAACCCCCAGTCTAAACACCCCTAATCTGCCGCCCCGACATCACTGACACCTAAATAAAGTTATTAAACCCTAATCTGCCGCTTCTGACATTGCCGCCACTAATAAAAGTTATTAACCCCTATTCCGCCGCTCCCCGACATTGCCGCCACTATAATAAAGTTATTAACCCCTATTCCCCCGCACCCCAACATCGCCTACACTATAATAAAGCTATTAACCCCTATTCCGCCGCTCCCCGACATCGCCGCCACTAAATAAAGTTATTAACCCCTAAACCTTTGGCCTCCTACATCACTGCCACTAAATAAACCTATAATCCCCTAGACCGCCAGCCCCCCACATCACAAAAAACTAAATTAAACTAATAACCCCTAAACCTAACAACCCCCTAACTTTAAATTAAAATTACAATATCCCTGTCTTAAAATAAATAAAAACGTACCTGTAAAATTTAAAAAAAACTAAGTTTAAACTAACAATTAACCTAACATAACTATTATACTAATATTAAAATAACTACCAATTAAATAAACTAAACTACACATTAAAAAAAACTAACACTACTAAAAAATTGTAAGTCTAAAATTACAAAAAATAAAAAATACTAAATTACAAAAAAATAACAAACAATAAATTACGAAAAATAACAAACAAAATTATCCAAAATAAAAACAATTACACCTAATCTAATAGCCCTATAAAAATAAAAAAGCCCCACCAAAATATAAAAAAACCTAGCCTACAATAAACTACCAATAGCCCTTAAAAGGGCCTTTTGTAGAGCATTGCCCTAAAGAAATCAGCTCTTTTACCTGTTAAAAAATACAAAGATATCCCAAAAGGAAAACCCACCACCCAACCAACCCCCAAAATAAAAAACTTAATTCTAACAAAAACCTAAGCTCCCCATTGCCCTGAAAAGGGCATTTGTATGGGCATTGCCCTTAAAGGGGCATTTAGCTCTTTTGCATTGCCCATTTAGCTCTTTTAAAAAATCCCAAACCCTAATTTAAAAAAAAAAAAAACACCCCAAAAAAGTAAAAAAAAATCTAACACTAATCCCAGACAATCCACTTCAGTTTCTGAAGACCGGACATCCAGGCGGTGAGAAGTCTTCATCCAGACGGCGAGGTCTTCATCCATCCAGGTGGCACCTTCTATCTTCATCCTGGTGGCACGGAGCGGGTGCATCCTTGAAGACATCCGGCGCGGAGTGTCCTCTTCATACGGTCACCGCCGTACACTGAAATCTTCAATGCAAGGGAGCCTTTTCAAAATGGCGTCCCTTGTATTCCTATTGGCTGATTTGATTTTGGAAATTCAAATCAGCCAAGAGGATGAGAGCTACTGAAATCCTATTGGCTGTTCAAATCAGCCAATAGGATGAGAGCTACTGGAATTCTATAGGCTGATTTGAATAGCCTCACCGCACAATCTGTAATACTGGCACTATGGAAATCCCACGCAAATACATAATTATTTTGAGGGCGGGATTGATGCTGAGTTACAGGCTAAAATGCTTGCGGTATAGCTATATCGACAAGACTTGTAATGGCTGTGTTACTGTTTTTACAATGAAATGGCCATTTTTTCAGCATTAAAATCGTAACTCAAAACTCGTAATCTAGGTAATAGTGTTTTGAAGCCACAACTTAATAAAATGGATTGAGCTTGTAGGTTTAATTAGATCTCATTACTTTATCACATTGTGTACATATTCAGGCTTCTTTATCTTATATCTGTCCATAAACCAAAGACCAATACTTGGAGAGAACAATGGAAAATTAACAGTTTATTAATTATCTCTTCTATACCTCACAGGGAGTGTAATTTCTTCTGCTGGACCTAAGGACAGAAACTTTCAGAATAGGTGAAGATACTACAGGCTAAACCAACTAGTTTAAATACCAATATAAGGATAAAGGAAAAACATGTAACAATGTAATACACTCCATCAGATAAAGTGGATAAATGGCAACAATTTAAAGAGGAGACATTTTTTGAGTAAACTCTCCCTTTAAGTCCGACCTCATTGTTTGCTGCTTTTTACCTGCTCACAATTTTCATTGTGCTAAAGACTAAATTGAATAAGTGCAAAAAACAATGCTAACGTAAATGCATGGTAGTCCAGCAGTCTAGTCCTTAATGAGACATTGTAGTGGAAAATCATATGCTCTATTTCATTAGAAGATGCAATTGTTGCACAACTCACCCTCGCAATACATATGTAAAGACATTTTCTGGAGCAGCAAGCATTGCTGTTTATGAGCTGAGTAGAGCTGGTGATTGGTAGGGTTGGATGACTGCTGCTGCCAATTGACAGGACCAGCAGTTTCTGCAGCTCCTTAGCAAGACTTTATCTATATGTTTACCATATAGTTCTGGGGTGAGTAGTGCAAAGATTATATGCTATTAAGAATAAGGGTGTGTCATTTTTCCAATAGAATTACTTTTTAATACAGCAAAAGAAAATCAAAGATAACAGTTCAGAAATCTCAGTGATTCATCCTCTTATATGATATTAAGGGCTGGAATATTAGACATGGCCAGATTACAAGTCATGCGCTAATGATAGGGCAGGCCCGATATTCAATATAGCTAGACTGCTCGACTATTAGTGTGCAACTTTAATATTACAAGTTCATAGTAGAATGATATAATATGAGCGATGTTTAGCATGGTTATGCTATCCATTGAAAGTATAGGGCGCACTAAAGAGATGCCGACTGTGCTAAATATTCTCTGGCAATTCTTTGACTAATTTTAGCACAGTCCATTGATATTGATAGAGCACGCTGCACTGTCAACATTGCTCCACTTGTAATCTAGGCCATATTTTGTTAAATAGTTCAATAAATGATTAATTACATAGCAAAGGAGAACTTCTACCAACACAGAGAAACAATAATTACAACCGCAATAATAAAACGTGTTTGGAAAAGAGGATCTATAAATGCCTAAAGCCAAAGGCCTGGATTACGAGTTGTGTGTTAGGGTTAAAAAGCAGCGTTAAGAGGTCCTAACACTGCTTTTTAATGCTCGCTGGTATTACGAGTCTTGAAGGTAGAGGTATATCGCTCACTTTTTTGGCCAGACTCGGAAATACCGCAAATCCACTTATGTCAATTGCGTATCCTCTTTTTTCAATGGGACTTGCATAGCACCGGTATTACGAGTGGACCTGCGCGGAGCAGGTCCATCTTCAAGACATCCGACGCGGAGCATCTTCTTCTGTCCATGGCCGACGACTGAATGAAGGTTCCTTTAAATGACGTCATCCAAGATGGCATCCCTTCAATTTCGATTGGCTGATAGAATTCTATCAGCCAATCGGAATTAAGGTAGAAAAAATCCTATTGGCTGATGCAATCAGCCAATAGGATTGAACTGGTATTCTATTGGCTAATAGAATGCCAGCTCAATCCTATTGGCTGATTGGATCAGCCAATAGGATTTTACTTCAATCCAGCCAGGAGGATTTTTTCTACCTTAATTCCGATTGGCTGTTTTTTCGTACTTTAGATAATTTTATTTAATTGTAATTAATTGTATTTAGTTTAGGGCATTAATTTAATTATAGTGTACTGTTAGGTGTAATTGTAACTTAGGTTATGTTTTATTTAACAGGTAAATTTGTCTTTATTTTAACTAGGTAGTTATTAAATAGTTAATAACTATTTAATAACTATTGTACCTAGTTAAAATAAATACAAAGTTGCCTGTAAAATAAAAATAAACCCTAAGCTAGCTACAATGTAACTATTAGTTATATTGTAGCTAGCTTAGGGTTTATTTTATGGGTAAGTATTTAGTTTTAATAGGAATTATTTAGTTAATTGTAGTAATTTTATTTAGACTTATTTTAATTATATTTAAGTTAGGGGGTGTTAGGGTTAGGGTTAGACTTAGGTTTTGGGGTTAATAACTTTATTATAGTGGCGGCGACGTTGGGGGTGGCATATTAAGGGTTAATAAATGTAGGTAGGTTGTGGCGACATAGGGGGGTGGCAGATTAGGGGTTAATAAATATAATGTAGGTGTCAACTATGTTGGAGGCGGCAGATTAGGGATTCATAAATACGTATAATGCAGGTGGCGGCGGTGTCCAGAGCGGCAGATTAGGGGTTAATAATATAATGCAGGTGGCGGCGATGTCGGGGGCGGCAGATTAGGGGTTAATAAGTGTAATTTTAGGGGTGTTTAGACTCGGGGTTCATGTTTAGGGTGTTAGGTGTAGACATAAAATGTGTTTCTCCATAGGAATCAATGGGGCTGCGTTAGGAGCTTTATGCTGCTTTTTTGCAGGTGTTTTTTTCAGCCAGCTCTCCCCCATTGATTCCTATAGGGAAATCATGCACAAGCACGTTTTACCAGCTCACAGCTAACGTAAGCAGCGCTGGTAATGAGGTGAGATGTGGAGCTAAATTTTGCTCTACGCTCCCTTTTTTGCGGCTAACGCCGGGTTTGTAAAAACCTGTAATACCAGCGCTGTCTTTAAGTGAGCGGTGAGCATAAACTGCTTGTTAGCACCGCACAGTCTCTAACGCAAAACTCGTAATCTAGGCATAAGTGTTTAATATTCACAAGTAATGCTGCTAAATAGAATGGAATATTTAGTGCGACAATACAACAGGTGTGAATGAGGTAGTAAATGTGGGCGTTCTGACATGTTTCATAGTGTTCTTGAGGTGTGGTAAGGATTTTTCACTATCCATGACTAGGATTTCGAAAGACGCAATTGCCCATGTGAAGTATCTTGTCTTAAAGAGACACTCAAGTCAAATTAAACTTCCTGACTCAGATACAGTGTGCAATTATAAACAACTTTAAAATTTACTTGCATTAACAAAATGTGCACAATCTTTTTATATTTACACTTTTTGAGTCACCAGCTCCTACTGAGCATGTGCAAAAATTCACAGAATATACATATATGCATTTGTGATTGGCTGATGGCTGTCACATGGTACAGGAGAAGTGGAAAAAGACATAACTTTGAAATTTGTCAGAAAAAAATCTACTACTCACTTGAAGTTCATACTAAGTGCTATTGCTTTGTCTTTTTATCATGCATTTGTTGATTATGCAAATCTACTGTATTTACTGGTCCTTTAAAGGGCCAGTAAAACCACCAAATAATGTTATATAATTCTGCACATAGTGGAGAATTATATAACATTTGTCTAGAGCCAACTTTCTTAAGTAAAGGAAAGAAGAGATATTTACCTAAGAAAATTATTTTTATAGACCACTGCTCCTGACTCTACTGAGCGGGTCTGTTTTTTTCCAAAGCGCATCGGTCACGCTGTCTAGTCACAGCCGGCCCAATTGCGCCATTTAACTAAATGTAGCTCTCTCTCGCTCTGGTCTGGTAGCGGGAGCGAGCTACATTTAGTTAAATGTTGGCTGCCTCGCGCTGCCAACATTACTTTGAGGATGCGTGCACAAATGCCAACGGCGACAGATGCGTTACAAACAGAACTTTTTTTTCATAATGTATCATCAAATAAAATCTCCTTTTATGTTTAATAAACTTTATTAACTATGTGGTGCTATATAAAAACATGATATTCAGTTTAGTTCAGGAAATATCTGCTGTCAGCATCTGTAGATATTCTTTTTCATGGGGTTAAGCCATATAAGCGTATGGTTGTCGAACTGTAATATAAATAAGTCAGAATTTTGTCCCATAAGATTTAGAGTGTGGAAGAATTATTAATACTGTTGCTACTTGACATGCTTTTTGATAATAGCATGACAATTGCCAATTTCACCGACATTTCTAGCCAGCTGTGATTATTAGAAAATTCTGCATGGTGTGTGACATACTTGTGAAGTGCTTTCTCTGTCTTGAATTTTAATTTATTATTATAAAATGCAATTCTAGCTACTCAAATAAGAAAAGCTAAAGTTAGAGTGCTATGTAAACAAGGCCTATTGTAAAAAAACAAAAATAAACTCTTATTGTATATAAAAGGACATGAAAGTGAAAAAATAAACTTTCATCTATCAGATAGAGAATGCAATGCAATATGTTTATATTAAAAAAATGTATTTCATTATCTTGGTATCCTTTGTTGAAAAGCATTTTTAGTTATGTTCAGAAGTAGCAATGTCATTAGCTCAATGGATATTTTCAGCTACCTCACAAAGTGCATTATTAACTGGGCCAGATTACGAGTGTTGCGCTAACAGTTACACAGAAGCAAAAAGGGGTTTATCGTGAGTGTTTGTTTGCGCCAGATTTAGTGGTCGTATTACAAGTAAAAAGTAAACGCGATCGCAAATTTGAGCACAATCAAAGTTAATGTGCAACAGGATAGCGCATCCTCAGAGCTCTGGTTATCTGTTTTGTAAAACAAAAGTGTCACAAAACACACCAAAAATAACAAAAATAATACAAATAAAAGTTTAATATAAGCGCTCAAAGATATGAGGCCTCAGGTGTTAGAAATACAAGGCTTTAACATACATACACATAAATATATATATATATATATATATATATATATATATGTGTGTGTGTGCGTGTGTGTGTGTGTGTGTGTATTGGAGCCCTTTGCAGTTAAAGGGGCACTAAACCCAAAATCTTTCTTTCATAATTCAGATAGAGAATACAAATTTAAACAACATTACAATTTACTTCTATTATTTATTTTGCTTCATTTTTTAGATATCCTTAGTTGAAGAAAAAGCAATGCACATGGGTGAGCCAATCACACGAGGCTTCTATTTGCAGAAACCAATCAGCAGCTACTGAGCATATCTAGATATGCTTTTCAGCAAAGAATATCAAGATAATAAAACAAATTAGATAATAGAAGTAAATTAGAAAGATGTTAAAAAATGCATTCTCTTTCTAAATCATGAAAGAAAAAATGTGGGTTTCATGTCCCTTTAAGGAGATGAAAACATGGAAAAGCATATTTATGCAATATTCATATTAAATACAATTGTATACTGTGTATTTACTGTAACTATTTCACATTCCAATGTTCTGCACAAAGCAGAATATGTTCCATGTATTTATAAATAGATATTCATATATATCTTTATATATATCTGTGTATATCTATACCTATATATATATATATATATATATATATATATATATATATATATATATATATATATACACTGTATATAAAGTATATATAAACTGTATATATATATATATATATATAAGCAAAATACTATTAGAAATATGTGTTTATGAAAACATATATTCTGCTATATGAAGAACATTGGAATTTAAAATATTCATATGGCTTAGTTAGCGCACTTGAGAATATGTGATTGTTTCTGTACATGAGTAGGATGATTTTTCCTACTTTATATGCTCCTTAGACTTCAATGGGGGTATACGCGTGCAATATTCTAAGTTTGACTTTTTCCCCCGCATCGGCTTTAGCGCGTGAACAAAAACTTTTTTACTTTTAACTTGTAATACGAGTGCTATACCCCAATTCACACAAAAATCTTACTTATAGCGGAGTTAGCCTGTGAGTGGGAGCGCTAAATACTGCTCCACTTGTAATCTGGCCCTATCTGTTTCACCCCTGCAAATGTATGCAGGCATCAGTCAAATAATGCAATGCTATCATTAAAGAATTCATTTTTGCCCTTTTATATCTCTTTAAAGATGTGAGGAATTAACATCTACATAATGTTTGGGATTAAACTGTACATTTTATACCATATTTAAAAGGGACAGTCAAGTCCCAAAAAAAAATTCATGTATCAGATAGGGCGTGTAATTTTAAACAACTTTCCAATTTACTTTTATCACCAATTTTGCTTTATTCTCTTGGTATTCTTAGCTGAAAGCTAAACCTAGGAAGGCTCATATAATAATTTTTAAGCCCTTGAAGGCCGCCTCTTATCACATGCTTTTTTTATTTGCTTTTCACAACAGTGAAAAGCAAATAAAAACCATATAGATAACATTGTGATCATGCCCGTAAATTGTGGCAGACACTGCACTAATTGGCTAAAATGAAAGTCAATGGATAATAAATAAAATGTCATGTGATTAGGGGGCTGTCAGAAGATGCTTAGATACAAGTTAATCACAGAGGTAAAAGTATATTATATATAATATATATATATATATATATATATATATATATATATATATATATATATATATATATATATATATATAATATAACTGTGTTAGTTATGCAAAACTGGGGAATGGGTAATAAAGGGACTAGCTATCTTTTAAAACAACAGAAATTCTGGTGTTGACTGTCCCTTTAAGTATAAGTATTTTGTACAAACTGTTAGGTTTTGCAAAAAAATAGTATTAATTATAGTTAGAAGAGGTATCAAACCTGTTTTCCAAATATGCTTCTTTTAAATAATTATAAACTTAGATTTTGTTTTCATAATGTGTATATGCTAGCATATAAAACAATGGACTGGATTTATTACAGCTCATTATTAAGATGAGCTGCTAATTCAAAAAACACTTGTATTGCAAAAGTCCTGTGCAGAATTCATAAAAGTTAAAATCCTATTGTATATTCTGTACAGTGCTTAGGGACATTCTCTATTTATGGATTATAATATGTGAATGTAGTGGTGCAATGAAGTCTAAATATAAAAGCCCAATGAATTTATAGAATATTAAACCTTGTTTTGTGCAACATATAAAAGGTTATGGATTTAAATTAAATCTATTTAAAGGGATACTAAACCCAAGTTTTTTCTTCAGATAGAGCATGCCATTTTAAGCAACTTTGTAATTTACTCCTATTATCAATTTCTGAACCTAAAATGGGCCCGCTCCTAAGCTTTACAGTCCTGCTTTCTAAATAAAGATAGCAAGAGAACAAAGAAAACTTGATCATAGGAGTAAATTGCAAAGTTGCTTGAAATTGCATGATTTATCTGAATCATTAAAGAAAAAAATTCAATTTAGTATCCCTTTAAGTTTATTTGCCTAAAAACATTACTCTTAAGAAATTCAAAGATATTCATCTCATTTTTCTAGATACTCAGTATAATTTCATTGTGATTTTCTCTAATTGTAATATGAAGTAGCTTAAAGTCAATAAAATACAATGAGGTGAAATTAATAAAAGGAAGTATTTGCTGAATTTGCAGAGATAGCTCATTACATTAGATGATAGCATTGATAATACCATGCATACTGTATATGCCATTGTCTTTGTCAAACGTCATGCATTCAAAATTGTGAAGCTCTCTAGAATCCATTTAATAATTTAGCTTGAAAGAAACAGAAAAATATGCAGACTAAATAAGCCTTGTTATTTCTATGTACTGTGAAGGCTTAAAGGGACAGTCTAGTCCAAAATAAACTTTCATGATTCAGATAGGGCATGTACTTTTAAACAACTTATGAACTTTTATCACTAATTTTGCTTTGTTCTCTTGGTATTCTTAGTTAAAAGCTAAACCTAGGAGGTTCATATACTAATTTCTAAGCCCTTGAAGGCCGCCTCTTCTCTCAGGGCATTTTAACAGTTTGTCACCACTAGAGGGTGTTAGTTCATGTGTGTCATATAGATAACACTGTGCTCACGCACATGGAGTTACCTAGGAGTCAGCACTGATTGGCTAAAATGCCTGTCTGTCAAAAGAACTGAAATAAGGGGGCAGTTTGCTGAGGCTTAGATATTAAGTAATCACAGGGGTAAAAAGTATATAAATATAGCATTGTTGGTTATACAAAACTGGGGAATGGGTAATAAAGGGATTATCTATCTTTTAAAACAATAAACATTCTGGGTTAGACTGTCCCTTTAACTATTCCTAATGATGGACTATTATCAGTTCTTTTAAGATTCTCCTAAACTCATTAAAGGCCATGAAACCCACAATTTCAAATAGAGGGGTCAATCACAATCCTTTAGAAAATGATTTTTCTACAAAAGTCCCCATAGAATAAAGGATTGTGATCGACCCTAGAGTGTAGAATTTAAAAAGACTTTAAAATATATTTTTATTATCAAACATTTCTTTCTCATTGTATCCTTTGATAAATACCAGTATTTAGGCTCAGGAGCATGCATGCATTTGAAACGCTATATGGCAGCAATTTTGCAAGAATTCTAAACAGTGCTCCAGACTGTTACCTACAGTACCTAGGTATACTCTTCAACAAAGACTACCTTGTGAACAAAGCACATTTGATAATAGAATTGTATGATCTATTGAATCATGAAATAAAAAGGGAGGTTTTATGTCCCTTTAGCCTTAGATATAAATGTATGATGCCTTTGTTTGTATTGCATTTCTTTTTTTTTTTTTTTTTTTTTTTCAAAAGGCTTTATTGAAGTGCATAAATACAAAAATGACATAGCTGTGAACTTGTACAGTAGATAAACAGACAAAATATTTATAACAGTTGTGGTAAATGTATATGAAACCAAAAGAAGGTAGATACAAAATGTTTTCACTTCATAATATATCGTGCCCAAACCGCCGGGCGTACCCTCGGAATGAGCAATTGTAGATGTAGGTAAGTTTTTCAAACTTAAATTCTATCATCGTAGCACAGAACTAAAGGTATAATAGGTAAGGAGAAGGGGGGGCATAGTAGGGAGGAAAAGATTGAAGGAGGAGAAGAAGAGAAAAAAAAAAAAAAAAACTCAGCAGTAGATCAGTCTGGACGGAAATGAACGTGAGTGCCTTAGATCGTGCTATGCCATAAAGCCAACACCAATTCATACAGCTCGAGGTTATGGTTTTTCAGGTAATGATACCTTTTCAAAAGAAGAACGTCTGCCACCTGAGCATGCCACTCCTCTAAAGTGGGGGGGCTTTGAGACTTCCATTTCTTTGGGATTAGTTTTTTTGCACTGGTAATCATTATTAGCAAGAAGGAGGGATGTGCAATGCTCTGTGTCTTAGGTAGGGAGAGAAATAGCAAAATATTAGGTGTGTTTGGGATATCAAGGTTTAGGGTTTCCCCCATCTTTTTCAAAACACCTGTCCAAAAGGATGATAGACAAGGGCAGTGCCACCAAATGTGTAAGATTGAACCACTCTCCCCACACCCCCTCCAACATAGAGGGCTCAGGGATGGGAAAATCTTATGGAGTCTTAAGGGGGTCAGGTACCACCTACTCATGTACTTAATGTGTGTTTCTTGAATGATAGATGATACTGAAGATTTCTTAACTAATCTAAAAGCCCTTAACCAGGGCTCCGGTTCAGAATCTAAGCCTAACTCATCCATCCAACGCTTTGTGTATGTCGGCAGTAAGTCAGTGTCTTGGAGGATTATCAATTTGTATAGTAGAGATATCATGTGCCTGGGCACCCCATCTGTTACGCAGAGTTTCTCAAAAGTCGTGAGTGTTCTACCCATCTCTTGTCTATGTTTGTGGCTATGCATTTCTTTTTATAAAACTAGCTTTCTTACTGAACTTTCTTAAATTTCATCATCTGGAAAGATTCACATCGCATTTCATCCACTAGTATGATTTTGCCCCATCCAAAATATTGCAGTTGCAGCAACTGATTATTTATCTCTAAGGCCACAATCTTGCTAGTGATATTTTGTGGCAGCTGTTACGTGCCACATGTGTCATTATTTTCTGGCTTGCAAACTAAAATAAACCTTCTGAATACCAGAGATGGCTACCATGCACTTCTTTGGAATGCATTAGAACTCTAGCTGGCATTCAGGGGGTTAATCTTATTTCTACATTGATAGAAGGAGGTGCGAACTCCCGCTAACCAACTGGAAACTAAAGAGACCACTGCTTTGGAATGTAATGCAACTACATAGCTGTCTTGAGATGGGGTAGCCATTGATAATGAACGCATTTAATAAAGCATAAAGAGAATGAAGGCATTTTAAAAAGTATAGATATTTAAATGTGAAAGTCACCAGCTCTCTCAAAAGAGTGTGTGCACTTAGTAAGCGGTGAAAAAAATAGGTTACAGTAGAGCCTTTGGTGCTTTAAAAAAAAGAAAGTACATTTTTATCATTAATATTATTTATGTTTAATGTACTTAAATATTTAAACTTTAAAACATTTTAATAAAAATAAGACATGTGCACAGGTGAAATATTTGTTTCATCCAAAAGATTAACATCGGATTTTATTTTTTTCTCAAACACTCAGTTTGGCTGAATTTCATCCATACAGGCATTTGGTCCTTACAAATATTGGATTCATATTTTTTACCTTTATTTCCAATGGGAACAGCTAATATAGACAATTAATAATAAGACAAATCTTACATTATAGGATTTTCTATGTTAAAAGAACATACAGTACATCTCCTGTATGGCTAAAATCCAGAATTTAGTGCCTGATCGGCTGTTCCTGACATCAGTCATTAGAAATCCTATGGCAGGATTGGATAGGGGATGAAGGACAAATGAATAGTAAGACCCCTGTTCATCATTACAAACAAAGGTACTTATTAACCAAACAATATAACTCATTCTGTCCATTCCTGCACCTTTTTCAGGTGCCAAACATCATGAACATATGAAGAAAACTATTTTGTCAAGCAATCATTGTTTTTTGTGTGTTTCATCCAATTATGTATTCAGTTGTTGGCAACTTTGCATTTGTTCAAAGCCTGATTCAATATCTCAAAAACAATGTAATGAAAACTTGTATATCCTTTTAATTAAAACATCTGTTTGTCTTTGCTTTAGCTAGCATTTTACCAGTTAAGCTTTGCTTGCGTTTAATATTGTATTTATATGTTTACATTGTATTTATTATATATATAACTTACTCTACTGTCTACTAATTAAGTCTATGGGGCCAATTTAACATTGTGTGGGCGGGCGGACGTGATCAGCTGTAGCGGATCATGGCCGCCGTGCATTGATAAATGCTTACAGCATACGCTGTCGGCATTTATCATTGCACAAGCATTTCTTTTGAAATGCTTGTGCAATACCGCCCCCTGCACATATTTTAGTAACAATAATAATTTTATATGAGTGAGTTGCCTGTAAAGATATGCCCACTGTTATTATTGTTATACCAATTTTATAAAGTAAGCCAAAGCAACATTTTAGGTCAAGATGTTCTTGATTGTTTATAGTATAGAAATTATTCTACTATTTTTAACATCTTTACCAACAGTGCCTGGATAAAAAATAATTAGTGGCACAGAAAGCACATATTGATGCTTCTTAAGAATCCATGGATGAGCAATATCTGGAACTACTGACTTGATTACGTTTAATATGAATTAAGTCATTAAAATGTTATTATGTTTAAATAGACCAGTTTAAATCACATTATAATTTACAGTAACATCCTTTAGTGGGGAGGGGGGATAATATCTTCTTCACAATAAGACAATCTCAGAGAATTTTTTGTGACCAATCATTTTTTACATTACTAAATATGAGACTTGCCAGATACCCTAATGAAGTATGTACTATGAAATTTTCATGGTGTTCCATATGCATCTTACACCCTGCTACTTTTATAATAATATAATGTATCTATTCATACTACTTAGTAATCTTTTTAGATTAATATATTTTCATTTTTAATTAATAGGGGTAGATTTATCATAGTGCGAGAGGACATGATACAATGTAGCGTATCATGTCCGCTGCACAACAATAAATGCCGACAGTATACGCTGTCGGCATTTATAATTGCACCAGCAGTTCTTGTGAACTGCTGGTGCAATGCCGCCCCCTGCAGTTTCTCGGCCAATCGGCCACTAGCAGGGGGTGTCAATCAATTCGATCATATTCGATCGGGTTGATTTTTGTCTGCGCCCTCAGAGCAGACAGACAAGTTATGGGGCATCAAGCTCCTCACGGAGCTTGATAAATCAGACCCTAAGGGGCCTAGTTATCAAGCCGTCAACCTCAAATATGCTGGAATTCCGCAGCGTATTTGTGGTGAGGCTGATTTGCCTTAGTTATCAAAGGCTAGAGACCGGCAAAAGTAGAATTTAGTGACGTAAGCTTCGATCCGCCGGACTCAGTCCGACACAGATCGATTCTTACATCACTACAGATGTTCCGCACACAAGTGCGGCACAATCTGACTACTTTTGCTAGTTATCAAAAAACTAGCAGGTACGCTCGGCACTTTTCCGGCCCAGCGTACCTGGTTTTCAAACCGCCACCCTGGAGGCGGCGGATCCCATAGGAATCAATGGGAGTCTGACCATAGCGAAAGTACAAGTTCGCTGCTGCCAGATATCCCATTGATTCCTATGGGAGCTGTCTACACCTAACACCCTAACATGTACCCTGAGTCTAAACACCCCTAATCTGCCCCCCCCCTACACCGCCGCAACTAAATAAAGTTATTACCCCCTAAACCGCCGCTCCCGGAGCCCACTGCAAGCTACTCTATACATATTAACCCCTAAACTGCCACTCCCTGACCCCGCCGCAACTATAATAAATGTATTAACCCCTAAACCGCCGCTCCCGGAGCCCACCGCCACCTACATTATACCTAGTAACCCCTATCCTGCCCCCCCTATACCGCCGCCCTCTATAATAAAGTTATTAACCCCTATCCTGCCGATCCCGCACCTCGCCGCAACTAAATAAATAGTTTAACCCCTAAACCGCCGCTCCCGTCGCCACCTATAATACATTTATTAACCCCTATCCTGCCCCCACTACACCGCCGCCACTGTAATAAATTTATTAATCCCTAAACCTAAGTCTAACACTAACCCTAACACCCCCCTAACTTAAATATTAATTAAATAAATCTAAATAATATTTCTATTATGAACTAAATTAATCCTATTTAAAACTAAATACTTACCTTTAAAATAAACCCTAATATAGCTACAATATAAATAATAATTATATTGTAGCTATTTTAGGATTTATTTTTATTTTACAGGCATCTTTCAATTTATTTTAACTAGGTACAATAGCTATTAAATAGTTATTAACTATTTAATAGCTTACCTATCTAAAATAAAGAGAAATTTACCTGTAAAATAAATCCTAACCTAAGTTACAATTAAACCTAACACTACACTATCATTAAATGAATTAAATAAATTAACTACAAATAGCTACAATTAAATACAATTACATAAACTAACTAAAGTACAAAAAAAAAGCTAAGTTACAAAAAATAAAAAAAAATAAGTTACAAACATTTTAAAAATATTACAACAATTTTAAACTAATTACACCTAATCTAAGCCCCCTAATAAAATAACAAAGCCCCCCAAAATAAAAAAATGCCCTACCCTATTCTAAATTAAAAAAGTTCAAAGCTCTTTTACCTTACCAGCCCTTAAAAGGGCCTTTTGTGGGGGCATGCCCCAAAGAATTCAGCTCTTTTGCCTGTAAAAGAAAAATACAACCCCCCCCAACATTAAAACCCACCACCCACATACCCCTAATCTAACCCAAACCCCCCTTAAAATAACCTAACACTAATCCCCTGAAGATCATCCTACCTTTAGTCATCTTCACTCAGCCGAGCAGCGATGGAACCGAAGAGGAGATCCGGAGCGGCAGAAGTCATCATCCAAGGGGCGCTGAAGAAATCTTCCATCCGATGAAGTGATCCTCCAGTCGGCACTGAAGAAGTCTTCCATCCGGGCGATGTCATCTTCCAAGAGGCGCTGAAGAAGTCTTCTATCCGGGCGATGTCATCTTCCAAGCGGGGTCTTCAATCTTCATCCCGCCGACGCGGAACATCCTTCTTTACCGACGGACTACCGACGAATGAAGGCTCCTTTAAGGGACATTATCCAAGATGGCGTCCCTTTAATTCCGATTGGCTGATAGGATTCTATCAGCCAATCGGAATTAAGGTAGGAAAAATCTGATTGGCTGATTGAATCAGCCAATCAGATTGAGCTCGCATTCTATTGGCTGATCGGAACAGCCAATAGAATGCGATCTCAATCTGATTGGCTGATTGGATCAGTCAATCGGATTGAACTTGAATCTGATTGGCTGATTCAATCAGCCAATCAGATTTTTCCTACCTTAATTCCGATTGGCTGATAGAATCCTATCAGCCAATCGGAACTGAAGGGACGCCATCTTGGATGACGTCCCTTAAAGGAGCCTTCATTCATCGGTAGTCCGTCGGTAAAGAAGGATGTTCCACGTCGACGAGATGAAGATTGAAGACCCCGCTTGGAAGATGACATCGCCCGGATAGAAGACTTCTTCAGCGCCTCTTGGAAGATGACATCGCCCGGATGGAAGACTTCTTCAGCGCCGACTGGAGGATCACTTCATCGGATGGAAGATTTCTTCAGCGCCCCTTGGATGATGACTTCTGCCGCTCCGGATCTCCTCTTCGGTTCCATCGCTGCTCGGCTGAGTGAAGACGACTAAAGGTAGGATGATCTTCAGGGGATTAGTGTTAGGTTATTTTAAAGGGGGTTTGGGTTAGATTTGGGGTATGTGGGTGGTGAGTTTTAATGTTGGGGGGGTTGTATTTTTCTTTTACAGGCAAAAGAGCAGTTTTCTTTGGGGCATGCCCCCACAAAAGGCCCTTTTAAGGGCTGGTAAGGTAAAAGAGCTTTGAACTTTTTTAATTTAGAATAGGGTAGGGCATTTTTTTATTTTGGGGGGCTTTGTTATTTTATTAGGGGGCTTAGATTAGGTGTAAGTATCTTAAAATTGTTGTAATATTTTTAAAATGTTTGTAACTTATTTTTTTTATTTTTTGTAACAGCTTTTTTTTGTACTTTAGTTAGTTTATGTAATTGTATTTAATTGTAGTTATTTGTAGTTAATTTATTTAATTTGTTTAATGATAGTGTAGTGTTAGGTTTAATTGTAACTTAGGTTAGGATTTATTTTACAGGTAATTTTGTATTTCTTTTAGCTAGGTAGTTATTAAATAGTTAATAACTATTTAATAACTATTCTAACTAGCTAAAATAAATACAAAGTTACCTGTAAAATAAATATAAATCCTACGATATCTACAATGTAATTATTAATTACATTGTAGCTATCCTAGGGTTTATTTTACAGGTAAGTATTTAGTTTTAAATAGGAATAATTTATTAAAGTATAGTGTAGTGTTAGGTGTAATTGTAACTTAGGTTAGTTTTTATTTTACAGGTTAATTTCTCTTTATTTTAGCTAGGTAAGCTATTAAATAGTTAATAACTATTTAATAGCTATTGTACCTAGTTAAAATAAATTGAAATTTGCCTGTAAAATAAAAATAAATTCTAAAATAGCTACAATATAATTATTATTTATATTGTAGCTATATTAGGGTTTATTTTAAAGGTAAGTATTTAGTTTTAAATAGGATTAATTTAGTTCATAATAGAAATATTATTTAGATTTATTTAATTAATATTTAAGTTAGGGGGTGTTAGGGTTAGTGTTAGACTTAGGTTTAGGGGTTAATAATTTTATTTCAGTGGCGGCGGTGTAGTGGGAGGCAGGATAGGGGTTAATAAATTTATTATAGGTGGCGACGGTGTAGAGGGGCAGGATAGGGGTTAATAAATTTAATATAGGTTGTGGCGGGGTCAGGGAGCGGCGGTTTAGGGGTTAAACTATTTATTTAGTTGCGGCGAGGTGCGGGATCAGCAGGATAGGGGTTAATAACTTTATTATTGAGGGCGACTGTATAGGGGCGGCAGGATAGGGGTTACTAGGTATAATGTAGGTGGCAGCGGTGTCCGGGAGCGGCGGTTTAGGGGTTAATACATTTATAAGAGTTGCGGCGGGGTCTAGGAGCGGCGGTTTAGGGGTTAATACATTTATTCTCACAGTCAGCTGCTCATCGCCCCGTACTTGGTGTGCAGCTTTTTGACAGCTTTTTTGATAACTTAGGCGAATTTTTGCAGGTCCGCGGCGGCGATGTGAGGCGAGCTTAGGCGGGCGTATTGGGCCGGCGAAGGCAGGAAAAGTAGACACGTTGATAACTACCCCCCTAAGAATGTAATCTTGGCTCCAATAATCAAAAACTTGCCTGCATGGAGAGAAATCTCACACAATCTTTGATTTTTTTTTTTATACCTTTTATTTTTGTCTGTATCTCTCATTCAAATCTAGAACCTATCTTAGTGAGATAAAAAGCTCTCAAGCTAAAATTTACCTTTCTAAAATTCTTTGAGGGACTTTATAGTAGAGATAAGCCTTCTTAGATAATCTCCCCAGACCAGAGAGCTTTGTAAACAAAGGTTAACTTTACAAAGTTTATTATTTCTAAATTTTATAAAGTATCTTTCTTTAAAATCAGGAAATATGGTTTAAAAAGTTTTAGTTTTGCTTTTTTTTTTTTATTATTTAAAGTATAGAAATATATATATAAATATATATTTAAATTGAAAAGAACAGAACTTCTATTTGAAGGACATTGGAATGATAAATATTCATAACTACCTTTTTCTTTAGTGTTGTAGGACTAATGCAGTGTCAGGTTAGCATGCAAGTTAAGTTGTTGTTTTTTTAAGTCTATAGGGAGAAGTTAACGAGGTTGTGATATCTGAAAATCCTGAAGTTAGCAAGCATCAGGTTTTGCTCACGCACAATTTACTTTCAACTTGTAATACATGTGCTTTCCCACCCGTGTTAAAAGTATACTTCCAGCGGTGTTTGCGTGCAAGTGATTGCACTGAACAGCATCACTTGTATTCTAGCCCTGTATGTGTTAAAAATAAAAAACAAACTCAGTTTTTTTGAATAATAGAACAGAAGATTTTACATTTAGGAGGCAGCATGCTTGAAAGCTCAAACAATTACAAGTAGTGGATGACTACAAAATTATCTTTTTTTTTTTTTTTTTTAAACCGAATAACCTTTTTTGTGCCCAATACTTACTAGGTTGAAAGATTATCAGTCTATCTATCTATCTATCTATCTATCTATCTATCTATCTATGTATCTATCTATCATCTATCAATCATCTACCTACCTATCTATCATTCTATCTTTCTATCTATCTATCTATCTATCTATCTATCTATCTATCTATCTATCATCTATCTATCATTTTGCCTGTTTAGATTTCTAACTATCTAGATAGAAATATTTATTTTGTTTAACATATGTATTTTATTTAAAGTCTGTGCATCATACTGAGGAAATTTATAAAAACAGGTTTTGCAAATTTGCTGTTTTTATAAGATAACACATTTAAACAAAATCATTTAATATATTACTTTTTTAGGTTGATGGCCTTATATTATGTTCTGTTTTAACCCCTCTGCTATTGTAAAAACTATTAAATTGATCAGTATTGATTCAGACCTGAGGAAAAAAGGGAAATTTGACAGATTGTCTTTTAGTGTGGAATGATAGTCCAATAAAATAAGAATCACTGCATACTGCAATACAGCTGGTTTTTTTGCATCTGAATTACCAGGCTAACATTACAATTCACAAACCACTATATATAAAGAGAATTATAAAGTAAAAGATAAAAAGTATATTAAATGAGAATATAAAACCCAGAAAAAAAGAGGAAGAAATAAGATCTAGTGGCATCTATGGAACAGAATTAAAAGAATAACTAGTATGTTGAAATGTCTGATTGAAGAGCTAAATCTTGCTGATTGAGGTGTTTAAATACAATGATTTTCTGCCTTTTTTATCACTGGGTGAAAAATCTTCAGCTTTTTGGGTAACGCCTGCTAATTATGGGTCATTAAGGATGTTAAATATCATACATTGTTGACACTCATGGTTTAAAATATTTGACTTATTCTCATCACTTTTAATATTTAATGTATGATAATTATGGTATTACAATGCATGTCCTGTTATAGTCAGATATATAGATATTATTAATAAATACCATAGATAACAATATTTTAGAAGCTATTGCTGCATGAGGTTTGTTTGTTTTAATCCTTTAACTGTAATTACTTTAAAGCCTATGTATCCTTCAGAGTTTTATGTGCTCGCCATATGTCACCATGAGTGCTGCACTACCTCCTTTCCACCACCTTTATTCCATACTGAGTGTACGCCAGCAGCTGTTGGGGTCTGATTTGCTGACTGTCACCTGTGCAGCAGCAATTTCCGGCACTCTTCCACCCTTTCTTACCATGGACGGGATGAAACCTCTGTGAGATTGACTGTATTGCAAATTTGGTGTATGAGGACTGACAGAGTAGCTGTTTAATCTACATTTCTCCAAGATACACCACTAAAGTAAGATTGTGACAATGACCTATTAATCTCTAGGTACTTGATTTGTCAAGCAGAAGACGCAGCTTAAGAGCCCTTGCAGTTCAGGCTCAGTCATGCAAGCTAAGAAGCAGTTGTCAGATTTAGAACCTCTTTGTAACCTCAAACATGGTGGAGTTTACTCATCCTAGAAAAAATCTAGGATGATCCGCAGCGGGATTTTGTCAGATCAGCTGTACCATCAATTGCCGCCCGGTGTTGGATCCCAGGCTCCTGGCTGCCACAAGAGCTTATTTAAGGCACAAGTTACTGTTGTTTTTAGTAAGTGCAATTACTTGTTTGTGCACTTTTTATTGTAATAAATAAGCTTAAGTCAAAGCCGCGCTTTGTTCTTTTTGTTTATGCATTAAATCATCCTAGAATGATTTGTCCAAGGTGATTGACACAACTGGTTTCGCGAAAACAAGGTATGAAGCTGAACATGTTATTGCTGATGGAATGCTAAACGAGGGCCCCAGATGCTGCTTCCTTTGCCAAATGTGAGTTCCCAGCTAAGGAACCTTGTGCCCGTAGCTATATAAATGTATCCCATATGTCTGTCTCTCTAAATTATTTAGAGACTAATTTTGTAAACACATACATTTCTTGTGTGAAATATTGTTAATTGGATAAGAATAATGTGCCTGCTTGTGCAATATATATCTATGACTGATTAAAATTATATGAGAGAACAATAGCAACGAGTTACATCTCATTAAAGGGACACTGAACCCAAATTTTTTCCTTTGTCATTGAGATAGAGCATGCAATTTTAAGCAACTTTCTAATATACTCCTATTATCAATTTTTCCTTGTTCTCTTGCTATCTTCATTTGAAAAAGAAAGTCCAGAACCTTGTACAGCACTTGTTTATTGGTGGATTAATTTATCCACCAATCAGCAATAACAACCCAGGTTGTTCACCAAAATGGGCCGGCATCTAAACTTATATTCTTGCTTTTCAAATAAAGATACCAAGAGAATGAAGAACATTTGCTAATAGGAGCAAATTAGAAAGTTGCTTAAAATTGCATGCTCTATCTTCAAACACATTGTCATTCTGTCAGTCAAAAATACATAGAGCTTCTGCAGCATCACATTCACAAGAAGTGGTAAAAATAATTGCAGTTTTCATGAATTTGGACCTATATGTTATCGTTTTCAACCTCTTGCATGAACAAAAGGTTTGAAACAGACTGGAAAGCAAAGTGTTGCATCCAAGAGCAGAGCTCCCAACTGTTATGTATTTTATGAGATTGCTACAGATTGTGAGCTCAGTCTCCTTTAAACAGAAATTCCAAACACTGTCTCACATCATCTAGCTGTGGCCTTCTGACTATGCTGTTGCTCATCCCCACTCCACGCATATTCTGCCTTCCAACCACTCCCTTTTCTGAGCCTCATGGTCCTGACAAGTTAGATGTAAATATTGTAAGGTATATAAGATGTTAAATAAATATAATGCAGCATAATAATATAATCCAAGAAGAGTTTCTTGGAAAAAATATCATGAAAAAGGAGTAAAAATGTGTTATATTTTGTACCATTCTGTAATTGCTCAAACAGGAAAATGTTATCTAAGATTCCATATATTCTTCTTATACATTTATTGCACCTACCTTGGAAGGAGAATAAGGCTACCATTTTCTGCTGGTATTAATTTGACAAATGGCCCATTCCCATCTGATAAAACAGTTGACGTTGTATTCACATTCCTGAAAAAAGCAAAACAATTGCTAAAGGTTTCATCATAATACATCCATACATACATATGTTAAACAGATATAAATACTTAATTCGCTTTACTGTGCCATTTCCATAGAAAAAGCAAAATGCAGTTTAAGCAGAAATAAAATATGTTACATGTTTTTTTTCTGCTCAATTTTTTTTTTATACCTATGCCATAATAATTCTAGAATAGGAACTTTATATTGCCATATTATTTACTATATATAAAGGCATTTACTTCAACACCATATAATTGTATCCAAATATATTTACACAGACATTTACATGATCAAGGGTTATGATATGTATTTGTGCATTCTAATTGCTTAGTATCTACATGTTATATCAATATATATTCAGTATTTTCATATAGCTGGTACAGGCATCGGGAATTTCATATTGGAATACAAAACTGGGATTACTTGTTATTATAGTTTACAGGAATTGAAACACAATTGCTAGGTCGATTCTCAAGTTTTAAGGTTGTACAAAGTGATACTTATCATTTATTTCACTTTAAAGCTCTTGCATAAATATGCAGAAACAGTAGAAGTAAGAGGCCATATAATAATTCATATGCTTAGAAGTGTCCACACAGTCTGCAAAAAACTATGGGCAAGATTGCAAGTGGTGCGGTATGGCTATACTGCTTGAAAAATGGCCTTTGAGTGCGGAATAGTCAGCTACTTAGTATTACAAGTTGTGCACAGTGCGGTACAGCTATACCACTATCGTTATAGCCTATACCGCAACAATCCATTCCGCAATAAAAAACCAGTAGTTATAGATTTTGCAAAACAATATTGTTTCACAAAACAAATAAAAAATATGTTACAAAGTACACTAATACCCATACACTTCCTATTAACCCCTATACTGCCACCCCCACATTGCAAATACTAAAATAAACCTATTAACCCCAAATCAGCCTTCTATCAACTTCACGACTACGGAAATTAAAGTATTAACCCCTAATCATCCATCCCCCTGCATCAACCTAAACCGCTACCCCCCTACATCGCGACAAACTAAATTAAACTATTAACCCCTAAACCTAATACCCCCTAACTTTAAATTAAACATACAATATAACTCAATTAAAATAAATAAAAACTTACCTGTAAAATAAAAAAAATCTAAGCTTAAACTATAACAAAACCTTTACTATTTAAAAAAATAAAAGATACCATAAATAAAAAACCTAAATTACAAAATTTAAAAATCCTAACACTACGAAAATTAAACAAAACCTAACAGTACAAAAAATAACAAACTATATAATTACACAAAATAACAGAATCTGACATTAAAGAAAATAACAAACAAAATTATCCAAAATAAAAAATATATTCCTAATCTAATAGCCCATTTAAGATAAAAAAGCCACCCCAAAATAACAAAAAACCCTAATCTATAAATTAACTACCAATAGCCCTTAAAAGGGCCTTTTGTAGGCCATTGCCCTATAAATACCAGCTCTTTTATCCAAAAAACTATGAATTCCCCCCTAACATTACAATCCCCCTACCCCCCAAAACAAAAAGTCATAACTAAAAAAAAACAACTAATCTACCCATTGCCCTGAAAAAGATATTTGTATGGGCATTACCCTTAAAAGGGCATTCAGCTCTTTTACAGATCAATTAAAATAAAAACCCCTAATCTAAAAAAAGCTCACCCCAATTTTTTAAAAAAAACTCTAACCACTAATACTAACCACTATTGGTGGATTTGAAAATTTCAGTCAATAGGAATGCAAGGATACCCCTATACAAAAAGGTAACTTCTATTCAAGCTTCAGTGTGTGGTGCACAATTGCACAAAGAGGACCTCCGTGTCAGATGGATGACTGCTCCACCTCCGCTCCGCCAGGATGAATATTGAAGATGGTTCAGCGCTGGATAAATATGGAGTGCCACTCTTCAGGAATGTTGAGTACCGATGTTGAGGTTAGTGATAGGTATATTTTAAAATTTTTGGGGTGGCTTTTTTTTATAGATTAGGATTTTTATTTTAATGGGCTGTAAAAAAGCTGAATGCCCCTTTAAAGGCAATGCCTATACAAATGCCCTTTTCATGGCAATGGGTAGATTAGGTTTTTGTTGTTGTTAGGATTTTTTCTTTTGGGGGTTGGGGTTGTAATTTTAGGGGGGCATTGAAGTTTTTTGGGTAAAAGAGCTGGTATCTTTAGGGCAATGCTCCACAAAAGGCCCTTTTAAGGGCTATTGGTATTTTATTTATAGAATGGGGTGTTTTATTATTTTGGGGTTATTTTTTATTTTAAATGGGGTATTAGATTAGGAATATCTTTTTTTATTTTAGATAATTTTGTTTGTTATTTTCTGCAATGTTAGATTATTTTATTTTGTGTAATTTAGAGTTTGTTATTATTTGTAATGTTAGGTTGTTGTTTTTTTCATAGTGTAAGGATTTTGAAATTTTTGTAATTTAGGCTTTTTATTTTTGGTATCTTTTATTTTTTAAAAATAATAATGTTAGGTTTTGCTTAAGCTTAGTTTTTTTATTTCACAGGTAAGTTTTTATTTATTTTAAGGTAGTTATATTGTAACTTTAATTTAAAGTTACGGCATGTTAGGTTTAGGGGTTAATAGTTTAATTTATTTTTTCGCCATGTGGGGGGAGGGTTATGGGGTTAATAGGTTGATTAGGTGTTAGCGATGCGGGGGATAGAGGATTAGGGGTTAATAGGTTTATTTAGGAAGTTGTGATGTGGGGGGGGTTGCGGTTAAAGCATTAATAACTTTATTTAATGTTGGCCATGTAGGGGGCTGAAGACTTAGGGGTTATTAGACTAGAGGCTTATGTTAGGGTGTTAGGTTTTTACAAACCTTTCTTTTCTCCATAGACTTCAATTGGGAATGCACAAATGTGATCGCCATTTCGTAATCGCAGGTGTTAGGTTTTTTTTTCCAAAAAAATTTCTCCATTGATTTCTATGAGGGAATACGTGTATGAGCATGCCAACTCTGAACTTGGTTTGTGTGCGGTATGCGGCTTACAGCACCATACCGCCTGAGAAAATAATGTTTTAGGGTGACTTGTAATTCCGCCGGTATCGAAATATTGTATGGTCCCATTGCACGTGGTGTGTACGCTACAGCTATACAGCACAACTTGTAATCTCGGTCTATAAGCACTATAGAGGAGTAGACTTTACTAACTACTTTCACTAATGCTATCTCTATTATTTAATTTTATGACTTTTTAATAACTAAGCACTATTTTTTATTAATTCTTAGATTTTCTCTGTGCACTATAGAAATACTAAATTTCAAATAGCATAAAAGTAAAACAATCTCTGAAATACACATACAAAGGTGGCACTAGGAGTTACTATCGTGATACACTAATTTGAATAGAAAACTGATGCAAATAGAGGGCATGGACAGAAACACATAAACATAGCTGTATCCATATCAGAAAGGGTTGACTTTGAAGGACCTAAAGCTGGAATGCAAAAATGTTCTAATGCTTTATTTCACTTCTGAAGTCTGCATCTTCAAGGACTATGCTGAAAGTAATATTTAGACAAAATCTATGGGATCCATTTTATCATATTCTGGACTATCTGCCCAGCCTTGTGGTAAGGGAGCAGCATCTGCAGCCTGCTTTTGCCAGTTCATCAATCTGTATTATATTTATACATTTATATATAAATTTAAATCACATAAATTTTACTTCAGTATAAGGTAAATTAATTTACATATTCCCTCTTTTAAATAGGAATAATAGAACTTTTTCTTTGGGACCAAAGAATAATTTGTTGGATTATAGATTTTGTTTGACACATCCAGCTTGTGCACAAATATAGTACATTACATTACATTGTTCTAAATTATAAAACCATTATTGTTGTATTTAAAAAAAATATATAGTTTATTTTTCTAATTGCAACTAAACATATGTAAAAATGAATTGAAGAATCAATAGCAAAACCATAATTCACATAAATTACAATCAAAACCAAGAGCTTATTTCTATACCATTTATTGTATTTCCATTCCAAGACTATGCACACATTTTACTTCCTTTTATTTGATCTAAAATAAATGCATGTGTAAAAATAACTTTTTTTTCAATATGCTAATGTATTTACTTAATTATCTTTTCAATATTTTTTCTAGGGACTAGATAAGAACATGTGGTTATTTAGAGACACATATATGGTTTGAGTACTCAGGACTCACTAACAGACTATATTTTCAGGATTTCTAAACCAGGATACAGGTACTCTGTACTATTAGTAGGTCGTGAAGACTGAGAGTGGGGAACCTTGGGGTTTAGAATGATGGTGGAACAGAGTTCTCATTACTGTAGAATGCACTCCAGTTTCTCCAGGGGCATTGGGGAAAAAATACATTTACAAAAAAAATTGGCAAAATGGAAAATATGTTATTAGAAATTAAGTTTTAACAGTAGTGTACCGTACAATATATGCTGCGTGTCTGTGTGCATATATAATATGTATTTGTATTGTGACAGAGTTTAAGGGATTGTTTACAATGGAATCTATTTTCCCCCACAAATTTTACAAAATTCTTGGTGGGATTAAAAATGTGTTATTAATTGTGTTTCATGGGCCAGTAATCCACTTTATAGTTTGCATGTGGCAGAGAATTGCAGGTGAGGAATCCAGTTCAGGTTTTCCCTTTAAGCTAAGGTTTTCTGACCTGTAGGTAATTAATCACAATTAGCTCTCATTAAATAGTGTGTGCTGGGGCTGCTAGTTAGAACCTGTACAGTGGGGCCGATTTATCAAAGCTTCAATCTCGGTGCATTCGCTGGAGTCAATACGCTCACCTGACATCGCTGCCGCAAATCCACATACAATGCTCTTATTTATTAAAAAATCTGTCAAAGACACGCACGTCAAGTAGGGAGCGATGAGCCATCAATGTGGCGGATATTTATTTATCATTACAGTCCATGAACAAGCACAGTTCTCTAAAACTAATCTTTTTATTTTTCATCTGTTAATGTCCAATAAATAGCTAGATTTATACCTGAACAAACAATAGCTCAATGTTTTATTTATTTGTTATACAAAAAATCTGATACATGATATTATCACATAAATTAATGTGTATTTCTATTTCTAGAAATTATGATATGACTATCTCATGTTTTTTCTTTTTTTTTTAAATTATTATTAATGCTAGAATTTGTACATATATCTTTGCACATACTTGTGTGTATATATATATATATATATATATATATATATATATATATATATATTTATATATATATATATATATAAAATATGTGTGTGTGTTATGTTAGAAATCTTTTCCAAACATATTTACATGTCACTAATTTTATTTTGTTCTAAACAATGTTGTCTTTCATATCTCTGTGTTTATTTATATCACTATATATAATTATTATTCTGAGCAAGAATAATATGCAAATATAACATGTAATCAGGGTATGTATTTATTTGCAATCAATGGATATTTTAAGAGCTGGGCCAGTTTTCTCTCTGCACCTGTGTAACCCTTCCTGATTGCAGTCTAGTTTTTAACACCACCTCTACACCGTTGTTATAAAATGGCTGGCCTATAAGATGACATTTCTTAATGAAAGTGAAATTCAGTAAAGAGGTGATTTTAATTTCTGCTATATCTGATTCATGACAGTTTAATGTTAGGTGGACTATCCTTTTGAGCTATCATTTTAAGATTATATTAATTCATACATTAATCAATTTTTAAAATTATTGTCAAAAATATTACACTGTGTGTCCTAATGTCATCATCAATGTTTAACTTTAATACTAATTTCACATATACATACTTTCAAAGTAAAATACAAAAAGTATAATACAAAGTATAATACACAATGTAACAAATGTAACAAGTTCTGATGAGTGATCAATGACACAAGTATCGAGCAATATGATTAGTTAGTGATAGTATATAATGTATATTTAAATCAGATTGGCTGATGACATAAATCATGTGATTATGCATTTCTCAATCAAAAGTGATAGAAAATGTCACTAGTTTGTGGGTTGTTTAGGAGTTCGAGTATTGCATCTAATTTGATGCGAAATGCAGTGGGAATTGTATTACATTCTTTCAACATAGTGAAATTAAACTGATCAAAACAAGGAAGTTAGCTATAGTATGTAATGTATTTATTTCAATTTTATCCCTATATCTACTAGTCCTGCTTCCAGACAGACATTACCTGTCATTAATACTACTTTTGAAATGAATCTGTCACTTCAAATTACATGTGAATATAATATTATTATTTAACATATTATTTAGATACTGAACATGCGTCTTTGTTGTCACTCAGGTAGATTACAAGTTATGGGTGCAACGGGTGCGAAACGAATGCAACAAAAGTTGCGTTATTTCAATCTCCATTGCGCTGCCATTACAAGTTCTGAAACAGTCACCTTGTTCGTGTGATATGGTTTCATTGAGCTCCATACCGCACATAATGCAAGCGCTGTTTTGACGTGCTTATGCGCGCTTTCCCCATAGACATCAATGGGGAGAGCGGGTTAGAAAAAAACCTAACATCTGCGATCGCAAAATAAAAAGCTTCATAATGCCGCCCCCTTCGATGTCTATGGGGAAAAAAAAGTTACATTTAAACCTAACACCCTAACATAAACCCTACGTGTAAACACCCCTAATCTGCCATCTCCGACATCGCTGACACCTACATAATGTTATTAACCCCTAACCTGCCTGATATTGCCACCACTGAAATAGATCTATTAACCCCTAATCTGCCGCTCCTGACATCGCTGCCACTATACTAAATGTATTAATCGCTATTCCCTGCACCCCAACATCACTTACACTATAATAAAGATAATAACCCCTATTCCACTGCTGCCTGACATCGCCGCCACTAAATAAAGCTATTTACCCCTAAACCTCTGGCCTCCCACATCACTACCACTAAATAAACCTATTAAACCCTAAACCGCCAGCCTCCAACATCGCAACATCCTCAATTAAACTATTAACCCCTAAACCTAACTCTAAACTTAACCCTAACCCTAAACCTAACCCTAACACCCCTAACTTTAACATAATTAAAATAGAGATAAATTAAAGTTACAATTATTAACTAAATAATACCTATTTAAAATGAAATACATACTTACCTGTGAAAAAAACCTAAGCTAGCTACAATATAACTAATAGTTATAAAAAACCTCTCTATACAGATATATATATATATATATATATATATATATGACACTATATTACGGTATTTGAGTCTTATCTATACACTTTTACATTGAAATTAAAGTTACCAATACAGTATTGACTTTGCTAATTGCAAAACTTATGATGCTGTGTTAAGTTTAATTTTGCATTTTCCTTGCTAGGTAATAAACAAGCTGCTTTCGTGTTTATCTATAGTTTACAGTTTACCTGACTGATCCTAGACCCTATATTCTATATGGAGTTTAATTGGATTTACTTGTAGTTACCTATTTACCTATGTATAGACCATGGAACTTTATTCCCCTGTTATTTATTTGTTTTGTTTTCCGTCGTTGTAACCCTTTATCGATGTGTTGACCTACATTTAGGGGTATTAACTATGATTTTAAATTATGTATCTTTCTATAAGAAAAAGTCTTGACAAAGGTCCCTGTGAGGACCGAGACATTGACTGAACCTTTATTGATGAAATACAAACAAAATTAATAATTAGTAAGTCCTGTGAGTGCCTCTGATTTCTTTGAAGTTTCTGAAATTATATTGGCTATTCAAATCAGCCAATAGAATTTCAGTAGCTCTAATTGGTAGTTAGTTTAATTTTAGTTTAATAGTTATATTAGTTTAATTGTTAGTTTAAACTTAGTTTAATAACTTTAGTATAGTGGGGGAGATGTGGGCGGATGGCAGATTAGGGGTTAATGATATTTAAATAGTGTTTGCAATGCGGGAGGGCGGCGATTTAGGGGTTAATGACTTTATTATAGTGGTGACAATGTCGGGGAGCGGCGGAATATGGGTTAATAAATTTTATTAGTGACGGCGATGTCAGGAGTGGCAGATTAGGGGTTAATAAGTTTAATATAGTGTTTTGCGATGCCGAAGGCCCTCAGTTAAGGGGTTAATAGGTAGTTTATGGGTGTGAGTGTACTTTGTAACATTTTAGTTATGAGTTTTATGTAACAGTTTTGTTGCGTAAAACTCATAACTACTGCTCTCTGATGGTGGTACGGATCTTGACGTTATAGTGTGTAACGCAAGCTTTTTAGCCTAACCGCAAAACTCTTAATGGCTGGGCTATGGAAGTCGCATGAAAAAATTTAATTTTTACGAGTGCGGGACTGAAGTTGTGTTACAGGCTAAAAGTCTTGCGGTACAGCTATACCGACAAGACTCGTAATGGCTGCATTGCGGTTTTACAATTGTAAACAACTTTCTAATTTACATAATTATGTAATAAGCTTCATTCTCTTGCCGCATCTAACATAACCTTTCTGGAGTTTTCAGACTCCCATTAATTTCTGTGGCATTCGCGGCCTCAAGTGTGGCGGTTTGAGCGATAGGTACGCTGCGGCGGAAAAGACGCGTGCGTACCTGTTGAATGTTTGATAAATTGGGAAGAGGTTGAAATAGAGTCGAATGTGAATTCTAAACATCTGGAATGACGCAAGCATCGATCTGCGCCAATTTGAGATTGCGGGAGTGTACATTACGTCACACATTTCAACATTTAACAATGTTGATGCTTTGTTAATTACGGCAGATTCAATTTGGGTTGAATATAACGCGAGATTCAAGCGGATTCAATTGTATTATCGGTTGAAGCTTTGATAAATTGGCCCCAGTATATAAGCTGGAGCTGAACTGATGTCTAGTTGTTCTAGGCCTGTAATTTTGAAATCTGTTTGTAATTTTGCAGTTATGTAGAAAAGCCACACAATTATAGTCAAGCCTGCTTTATTTTGTTTGGTAAGCGTTATTATGCAAGCATTTATTTTGTTTATGTTAAAATTGTATTCCTGCAAATTGTCTATGATGAAACAGGCCAATTCTTTTAAACATAATCCCGCATGTGTAGAATATCTTTCTGCTGTGAAAACTGTGCACTAAAGCTGTTCCAGGACAAAATCCCAAGGAGAGGGGTATTTTTGTCACAGTATAAACAATTCAGCAAAATGTAATATTTTCATTAAGTACGTTAAATATTGAATAAATGTTTTATTCAATGAACAGAACAAATTGAGCCAGAAACAAACCCATTAAAAAAAAAGTTATACAATTCACACTGAAGACCCAACTTCATGGTCAACATTCACTCAATTCTTTAAAAAAAGAGCTGAACCTGGAAGTTTGAGTGAGAGGCGAGCTGTCTCCCAGTAAAAAGTAAAAACTTTCTCTGCAATCGAGAGATTCCCATGAGAGAGTAAATGTGATAGGGAGCACGCATCACTACTAACGATATTTTTTAAGCTAAAACAAATCAAATTAAAGTGTTTAGTATACCTTTACTTGCTAATGCATAATATCTTTTTCAACAAGTCGAATAAGTATATTACATATTTTGAGAGATAATTGCCAGCTTGTGTTTGGTGAGATAAAACTGTGAGACCTGTAGACTTTAAATATACAGAATACAATATAACCTGTGAGAATGCTCCTTTGAAGCCCATTGGCCAAAGCTACCATAATCATTTTACTACTAACTTCTTGATCATTAGTAGATATGCTCTGTAGAATGATGGTGGATGAAATTGTCAATACTGCTCTCAATTTATTTCTGGGTTCAGTTAAAAAACTGCTATATTCAGTGTTAAGTTACAGGAAAAGTAGTAGAAATAGAAAACGAAAGTACATTTTAAACTGTTTTTTTGTTTATAAATAAATATATATATATATATATATATATATATATATATATATACACAGTATATATTTTTACTGGACATAATATTTTATTAGGAATTAAAATTTCAGTTCATTGTCCTCCTAAATACCTTATGATAAACTATGAGCATAAATGAAATCATCTGATTAAGAATAAGATCATCACCACAAACTACGGAAATCTCACAAAAGCATATTAAACTTAGAAACAACTTTTTTAACACCAATAAAGCATCATATAATGCATGTTCTCTGTGGGTGTGGGTGTAAATATGTGTGTGTAAATGTGTGTGCAAATATGTGTGTGTATGTATGTTTGTGTGTAAATATGTGCATGTATGTGTGAGTATGTGTGTGTAAAAATATGTGTGAGTAAGTGTGTGTGCGTAAATATGTGTGTGTGTATATGCGTGTGTGTGTATGTGTGTTTATGGGTGTGTATGTGTGCTTGTGTATGTGTGTATATGCGTGTGTGTGTGTTTATGTGTGTTTGGGTGTGTATGTGTTTTTGTATGTGTCTGTGTGTGTGTGTGTATATGCATGTGCGTGTATGTGTGTTTATGTGTGTTTGGGTGTGTATGTGTGTGTATGTGTGTGTGTGTATGTGTGTTTATGTGTGTTTGGGTGTGTATGTGTTTTTGTATGTGTCTGTGTGTGTGTGTGTATATGCATGTGCGTGTATGTGTGTTTATGTGTGTTTGGGTGTGTATGTGTGTGTATGTGTGTGTGTGTATGTGTGTTTATGTGTGTTTGGGTGTGTATGTGTGTGTGTGTGTGTAAAAATGTGTGTTTTCAGCATACTTTAACTGACTTTCACTTCCAGTTTCATAGTCATTTATTTTTCTGTCAGTGCAATAAGTGCATTGGGTATTTGGAGACAAACTCTTTTAGCTTTTATTTGGTGAGATACAACTGCTATACCTGCAGGCATAACAATATTTTAAGTGCTGAGAAAAAACTCCAGACAAGCCCAAGGAACTCCACTGTTCAGCTTGTCAGCTTGCTTGTTAAGGCAACAAGGCAAATTTCACAAAAGAAAAATAAAGTATGTTTTGAATGTTTTACTTTTTGGTACATTTATTTTTAGTACTGTATACATTTCTTTTTTTTTGGTTTGCACTACTTTACATAATACTTTTATTGTGTAATTTAAAGGGATATAAACCCACAAAAATGATCTTGTGATTCAGATAGAACATACAATTTTAAACAACTTTCCAATGTTCTTCTATTATCAAATTTTCTTTGTTTTCTTGTTACATTTTGTTGAAAAGCAGAAAGGTAAGTTGAGGAGTGTGCACGTTTCTGCATCACAACAATATTGCAATATAGCAGGAGCACTAGATGGCAGCACTATTTACTGTTTTGTTGTGCACCAGACATGTGCACACTACCTGTCTAGATATCTCTTCAACAAAGAATAAAATGAGAACAAAGCAAAATTTGGAAATAGTAATACGTTTGTTTATAAACGTATTCTCTACCTGAATCATGAAAAAAAATTGGTGACACTGGTTTCATGTCCCTTTAAATTTTTATTTTGTTATGTAATTCTTATACAAATTTGAATACATACTATTAATATGAATTTAAATGTGTATTTTCACAACTTAATTATGACGATTGAAAATGCTTTTCAAACTGTTTATTGATCACTATACTGTAAAGTACGCATTTCACCTTTGCATACAAAAATGTATGGTACATCCCTTTAGAGAAATACTTAGCTTTCAAAGTAAAATTTTCCTTTAGAGAATTCTTGTTAAAGAATCCCATTTGTGTGGAGAGCTTTAGAGAATTGGGCCCTTAAATGTATTTAGAAACATTCAAAAAGAGCCCATCGTCTCATAAATTATTCCAGCATGAAGGACACATTTGAATGAAAAATTTGTTCATGAACTTATAAAATGTCAAAATCATCTTAGGGTCAACTTTCATGCTTTGCTTAATATGGGCTAGATTACAAGTGGCATTCTAACTGTTGCCCACAAGCAAAAAGGGGTTCATCGCAGCTCTTTATACGTGTTGGAAGTAGCACGCATATTGCAGATTGTTCGCTTGAGTGCAATTGAATATATAAATATATATAAATTTTTATTGATATTTTTATATATATATATATATATATATATATATATATATATATATATACTGTATATCTATCTATTTTTATATATATATATATATATATATATATATATATTTATAGAAACAGTCCATATAGAATGGCGCACACCAACCATCAACAACCGCCTGGTGCACTGCTAGATAAACATTGAGTAACTCATGTGTGTATCCAGGATTAGCAACTTCCTCACTACACAAGCAGGCAACACAGGCACAAGTTCTGCTTAAAAAGTTTTTATTACCAAGAACAATATTTTATTAATTTTGTTTGTATTTCATCAATAAAAGTTCAGTCAACGTCTCGGTCCTCACAGGGACCTTTGTCAAGACTTTTTCTAATAGAAAGATACATAATTTAAAATCATAGTTAATACCCCTAAATGTAGGTCAACACATCGATAAAGGGTTACAACGACGGAAAGCAAAACAAATAAATAACAGGGGAATAAAGTTCCATGGTCTATACATAGGTGAATAGGTAACTACAAGTAAATCCAATTAAACTCCATATAGAATATAGGGTCTAGGATCAGTCAGGTAAACTGTAAACTATAGATAAACACGAAAGCAGCTTCTTTATTACCTAGTAAGGAAAATGCAAAATTCAACTTAACACAGCGTCATAAGTTTTGCAATTAACAAAGTCAATACTGTATTGGTAACATTGATTTAAATATAAAAGTGTATAGATAAGAAGACTCAAATACTGTAATATAGTGTCATATATATATATCTGTATAGAGAGGTTTTTTATAACTATTAGTTATATTGTAGCTAGCTTAGGTTTTTTTCATAGGTAAGTATGTATTTTATTTTAAATAGGTATTATTTAGTTAATAATTGTAACTTTAATTTAGCTCTATTTTAATTGTGTTAAAGTTAGGGGGTGTTAGGGTTAGGGTTAAGTTTAGGGTTAGGTTTAGGGGTTAATAGTTTAATTTTGGATGTTGCAATGTTGGGGGCTGGCAGTTTAGGGGTTAATAGGTTTATATAGTGGTAGTGATGTGGGAGGCCAGAGGTTTAAAAATCTACCTCTTGCTCCCTACAGTATGCCCTGTTAACATGTACTACTCTTACAGTTTACCGTATTCTCCAGCATTAGTTTTCTACCAGCATGGGGTTACTATATTTAACTAACTTATTTATTCTGTCTAAATAATACGCCTAGCATAATGTTAAAATTTGGATCTATGGGTTCTTATGTTGTGTTTTATGACCGGAAATTACACACAATATGTAATTTCTTAAACACCCAGCTTTAACATATTTTTTCAACTTTTCTCTGACACATTAACCAAGGGCTACGCTGTGAACACTAATACTCTGTGGAAATCCACATAATGGGTGACACACATATATATATAAATATATATATATATATATATATATATATATGAAAAAGTATAGAAAAAGACAGGCGCACAGAGGCACACTTTGTGTAATACGTTCACAATCAGTGTATAGATAGCAGTGGGGGGAAAAATCCGCGCTCACCTGGTGTACCCTCAAGTAGTGAGGTACTTTAAATTCGCTTCTGTAGGTATACTCTGTTTCTTTGCACCCTTCCTATCTGTCCACGCTTCTTCAGTGGTTGATACGTCTCCAGCAGGTCGCTGTAGTCTGTTGCCGGTATATATATTTGGTTGGCGCACCCTTATGTGCTAGTAGACGCCAGCTGATAGATTGAGGTGTATCAGCTCACCTATTCCCAGCGAAATTGGAAATTGAGAGTTCCAATTTTGCTGGGAATAGGTGAGCTGATACACCTCAATCTATCAGCTGGCGTCTACTAGCACATAAGGGTGCGCCAACCAAATGTATAAAATTGTATATTGTATTGTCTTTATTCTTACTAGTGGATGAGAATACATATTGGGACCAGCAGATTGTATATATACTTTAAACGCTGATTCATTTTGTTTTTATATATATATATATATATATATATATATATATATATATATATATATATATATATATATATATATATATGTTAGGTGCCAGATGTATATACAGCAGGATACAGTGTTTGAGGAAATGAGTGTATATTTCCACACTACTTTTTCAATATTTGTCATCTTTGTACATAGACATGCTTTCTCTATACAGATGTATATGACACTATATTACAATATTTGAGTCTTCTTATCTATACACATTTACATTGAAATTAATGTTACCAATACAGTATTGACTTTGCTAATTGCAAAACTTATGACGCTGTGTTAAGTTGAATTTTCCATTTTCCTTACTAGGTAATAAAGAAGCTGCTTTCATGTTTATCTATAGTTTACAGTTTACCTGACTGATCCTAGACCCTATATTCTATATGGAGTTTAATTGGATTTACTTGTAGTTACCTATTTTCCTATGTATAGACTATGGAACTGTATTCCCCTGTTATTTATTTGTTTTGTTTTCCGTCGTTGTAACCCTTTATCGATGTGTTGACCTACATTTAGGGGTATTAACTATGATTTTAAATTATGTATCTTTCTATTAGAAAAAGTCTTGACAAAGGTCCCTGTGAGGACTGAAACATTGACTGAACCTTTATTGATGAAATACAAACAAAATTATTAAAATTATTAAAAAATATTAAGTCCTGTGAGTGCCTGTTCTTTCTTTGAAGTATATATATATATATATATATATATATATATATATATATATATATATATATATATATATATATATATATATATATATATACAGGGAGTGCAGAATTATTAGGAAAGTTGTATTTTTTGAGGATTAATTTTATTATTGAACAACAACCATGTTCTCAATGAACCCAAAAAACTCATTAATACCAAAGCTGAATAGTTTTGGAAGTAGTTTTTAGTTTGTTTTTAGTTATAGCTATTTTAGGGGGATATCTGTGTGTGCAGGTGACTATTACTGTGCATAATTATTAGGCAATTTAACAAAAAACAAATATATACCCATTTCAATTATTTATTTTTACCAGTGAAACCAATATAACATCTCAACATTCACAAATATACATTTCTGACATTCAAAAACAAAACAAAAACAAATCAGTGACCAATATTGCCACCTTTCTTTGCAAGGACACTCAAAAGCCTGCCATCCATGGATTCTGTCAGTGTTTTGATCTGTTCACCATCAACATTGCGTACAGCAGCAACCACAGCCTCCCAGACACTGTTCAGAGAGGTGTACTGTTTTCCCTCCTTGTAAATCTCATATTTGATGATGGACCACAGGTTCTCAATGGGGTTCAGATCAGGTGAACAAGGAGGCCATGTCATTAGATTTTCTTCTTTTATACCCTTTCTTGCCAGCCACGCTGTGGAGTACTTGGACGTGTGTGATGGAGCATTGTCCTGCATGAAAATCATGTTTTTCTTGAAGGATGCAGACTTCTTCCTGTACCACTGCTTTTAGAAGGTGTCTTCCAGAAACTGGCAGTAGGACTGGGAGTTGAGCTTGACTCCATCCTCAACCCGAAAAGGCCCCAAAAGCTCATCTTTGATGATACCAGCCCAAACCAGTACTCCACCTCCACCTTGCTGGCGTCTGAGTCGGACTGGAGCTCTCTGCCCTTTACCAATCGAGCCACGGGCCCATCCATCTGGCCCATCAAGACTCACTCTCATTTCATCAGTCCATAAAACCTTAGAAAAATCAGTCTTGAGATATTTCTTGGCCCAGTCTTGACGTTTCAGCTTGTGTGTCTTGTTCAGTGGTGGTCGTCTTTCAGCCTTTCTTACCTTACCTTGGCCATGTCTCTGAGTATTGCACACCTTGTGCTTTTGGGCACTCCAGTGATGTTGCAGCTCTGAAATATGGCCAAACTGGTGGCAAGTGGCATCTTGGCAGCTGCACGCTTGACTTTTCTCAGTTCATGGGCAGTTATTTTGCGCCTTGGTTTTCCACATGCTTCTTGCGACCCTGTTGACTATTTTGAATGAAACGCTTGATTGTTCAATGATCACGCTTCAGAAGCTTTGCAATTTTAAGAGTGCTGCATCCCTCTGCAAGATATCTCACTATTTTTGACTTTTCTGAGCCTGTCAAGTCCTTCTTTTGACCCATTTTGCCAAAGGAAGTTGCCTAATAATTATGCACACCTGATATAGGGTGTTGATGTCATTAGACCACACCCCTTCTCATTACAGAGATGCACATCACCTAATATGCTTAATTGGTAGTAGGCTTTCAAGCCTATACAGCTTGGAGTAAGACAACATGCATAAAGAGTATGATGTGGTCAAAATACTCATTTGCCTAATAATTCTGCACTCCCTGTGTATATATATATATATATATATATATAGTGAAGATTAGAGTAGCCGTGTTAGTCCAGTAGATAAGATGCTCAAAAAAGTATTGCAGTATGCAGTGATACCTTTTTTATTGGACTAAAATAATATTTTAAAGACAAGCTTTCAAGAGTTTTCCTCTCTTCCTCTGTATCATGTACACCACATTAGCAGAAAAACATGAACATGAGTGCTCATCTGCTAATGTGGTGTACATGATACAGTGTACAGTGTGTGACAGAGGTTGCTACATTGGAGAAACTGACCTAAAGCTGCATCTCAGAATAGTTACATTGTATCTAGCTCAGGTTTTATTTTTATTTTACAGGCAAGTTTGTATTTATTTTAACTAGGAAGAATAGTTATTAAATAGTTATTAACTATTTAATAAACTGCCTAGCTAAAATAAAGTCAAATTGACCTGTAAAATAAAACCTAACCTAAGTTACACTAACACCTAACACTACACTATAATTAAATTAATTCCCTAAATTAAATACAATTAAATAAAATTAGCTAAAGTACAAAAAACAAACACTAAATTACAGAAAATAATAAACAAATTACAAAATTTTTAAACTAATTACACCTAATCTAATCCCCATAACAAAATAATAAAGCCCCCCAAAAATAAAAAAAAGCCATACTCTACACTAAATTACAAATAGCCCTTAAAAGGGCCTTTTGCGGGTATTGCCCCAAAGTAATTAGCTCTTTTACCTGTAAAAAAAATTACAAATCCCCCTCCAACATTAAAACCCACCACCCACACAACCAACCCTACTCTAAAACCCACCCAATACCTACTTAAAAAACCTAACACTAACCCCTTGAAGATCACCTTACCGGGAGAAGTCTTAATCCACCCGGGTCGAAGTCCTCACAAAAATTGCCCTAATCTAACAGTTCTAGTTTGTAAACCAAATGATAAGTCCAAGAATCAATTTAATAAACTTGTATGATATATCCAAAAAAAATTGTAACTATGGGAACTTATTATTAGCTTTCCTTGTTTAATCCTATCTTAACCCTAATTATTTAACTAATTCGACCTTAATTTTATACGTAGATTTAGAATCACCATTGAGTCAGTTATAGAGTTCCACAGTTGAGGGGATCGGGGAAGGGAGGGTCAGAGAGAAAAAATATTTAAAAAAAAAAAATCCTTTTTAATTATCTGAAAGCAAATTTTCTAAAGGTGTGAATAATTGCCTCTGCACATTACCGTTTTTATATAATTTTACAAAGTCCATCCATTTTGTACCAAATTTAATTTGTTGCATTTCTGAATTATTTACATTATCAAACTGCTCTATTATATATTGCGATTGTAAGAGAAATGTTAGATTATTTATAGTAGGTTCCCATTTTTTCTTCCAGTTTTTAAGGATAAGATATCTCCCACCTAAAATTGTTGTATTAATAAACTCTCTATTAATTGATTTATCACGTGTATCTATTAGGAAAAATATATGTTGGAGCTCTATAACAAAACTTGTAGAAGTCCCTTTGCCTAACCAAAATTTTATACGTTTCCAGAATTGTTTAATTTTTGGGCAGCCCCAAAACATATGGACCAGATCAGCTTCAGGTGAGCTACATCGAGGACATAAATTAGAGGCTTGCAAAGACCACTTATTTATTTTAGCTGGTGTGAAATATACTATATTTAGGATTTTTGCATGTATTTCTCGCCAATTCGCAGAGAGTGTAGCATTTTCTAGAGTGATTATGCTATATTTCACTTTGTCTTCATCCAAGTTTGGAATGTCTAATTGCCATTTTGAACAAATCTCTTCTATATTAGACTCCCCATATTTAGAAAGAACCATATTATACCAGTACTTAATAGAACGTTTACCTGCATTAAAAAGTGATAGTCCCATTTTCATACCTGGATGTGTCCAAGCAGCTTTACTATCTTGAATAATTTCAAAATACCAATGTCTGACTTGAAGGTATGCATAGAAGTCTGAGTTCTGTAACTGAAAACACTCTTTAAGTTTTTCAAATGTATTTAAGTTATGCGATCCCAATTCCTTGAGTTGTGTTAGATAGATAAGCCCAGAACAAGCCCATCTCCTGAATACTTGATTATAAAGACTGGGAGAGAATTGTGGATCCCCTATGATAGCTAATAAATCAGAAATATAGGGATCACAGTCTAGTCTACATTGTATATCCTGCCAGGCTAATATAATGTGGAGCATTGTTTGCTTTTTCTTTATTTTTTTGGAATATTTCTTTTGGGACAGTGTAATAAAGCATCCAGTGAGAAAGGATAAACTAGATTTTGTTCTGCTTCAAGAAATGCCACATAACTCCCACCCGTGAGCCAGTCTATAGCAACTTTTGCAAGGCATATACTATTATATAGAGCAAAGTTGGGTAATGCTAATCCACCAAATTATCTAAATTGTGATAATTTATTTAGAGAAATTCGTTTACAGCCCACCCCCAAATAAACCGTCTCACTTATTGCTCCAAACAGTTTAGATTACTTTTTGATATAATAATGGGGATATTTTGCATGAGAAATAAAAGCTTAGGTAAGATAATCATATTAATTAGGTTGATTCTCGCAGTAATTGAAAGCGCAAGGCTGGCCCATTTCATCAGATCAAATTTAATTTTTGCATAGAGGCAAATAATTAAGAGTATACCAGTCCCCAGGGCTAATACTAATCTTGATTCCCAAATACGTGATAAATTGTTCTGCTACTTTAAAGGGAGGTATATAATGTTTCTGAGAACAATGTCTCAACCAAAGAAGTTCTGATTTAGTTACATTAATTGTATACCCCGAAAATGAACCAAATTCCGATATAATATCTAAGATCTTAAGAATTTCTTTTTGCGTATCATTGAGAAACAATAATAGATTGTCTGCATACAATAAAAGTTTAATGAGCTTGTTACCTACCATAATCCCCTTTAGATTATCCCTGAGAATAACTGCAAGTGGCTCAATTGCCAAATTAAAAAGTAAAGGCGAAATTGGACACCCCTGCCGCATTCCTGTAGTAATTGAAAAAGGACTTGTGTCTGAGCCATTAACCATTAATATAGAAGTTGCATTAATATATATGACATATATAATGATATTGACAGGCTACTTTGTGAAAATAATAAGAGTAATTAACAGATACAGTGAACTTGCTATATTGGAATTGTTTGCATTTAAGAAACATTAGCAGTTATATGTAATAATATGCTCAACCAGAATCTTCATGATCTTCTCACTTGAGCAAATATGACAGGATTTACATCTTTTATATATGTCTTGGGGTCTTAGGGACAGACACCAGTAGGAAGAAGGCTACAACATGATTCGAAAGGTTGCTGGGATTTGCAAAGGTTATTTCTCAAGCTTCATATTTGATAATAGGTCTCAGTGGAGAATTACTAGCATGTAAGTTGATGATAAAAAGGTTTTGCTATCTATATAGATATATAGATACATAAACATACATGTCTAAATATGTATATGTATATGTATATATATATATATATATATATATATATATGTGTGTGTGTGTGTGTGTGTACAGATGTATGTAAGTATTTATGTTTTGACTGTATATATACTGTGCATATTTCACATTCCACTCTTCTTCACTTACAAGATATGCCCTTTTTATTTTAAATGCATATTTCTCTACACTCTATGTACCTATACCTATATATCTATTCCTAAAGATATATATATGTATTTTACATGAACAGTATCAGATATATATATATATATAAATAAATATATAGTTAATAATAAAAAGTACATTATTTTCTATGTGAAGAACATAGAAATGTAAAATATGTGTAACGTGCATCGGTTTTGCAACTTAGGACTTACGTGGTCAGGTTCGTGCACATGAAGAATTGCTATCTTTAAAGCACATTATTCAAATATTAAATTTAATAATAAAGATGATTAAAAATTATTATACATACTGTAAAATATTCAAAATAATCCATTACATATATCTATATATTTTAATTATAATAATTTTAAATATTTTTTTTTTTTATATTCTATATTTAATATTTCAAAAGCTTGCATATGCACAAACACATAAAGACATAGATACATATGTATACATGTGTAAATAGCTATACCTTTATATAATCATATGTATATATGTATAGATATATATTTTACCAAAAATCATTATATATATATATATATATATATATATATATATATACGTATATATATATATATATTTATTTATTTAAGAATCAATAGCACATATTCTTCTATGTGAAGAACATCGGTTTGTGAAATATTCATAATTTATGTTTGGTTAAACGCACTTGAATAAACGCAGTCCGATAAGCACACATTGTTACATTGAAGACTATGGTAGAAGAATTCTTTTTTTGTGCTTTGGGATTTCACTCTCGAGCTAACTTTTAACTTTCAACTTGTAATAAGAGCGTAACTGGATGCGTGCAAAAAGCCTCAGTCTAGCATAGTTTATGTTCGAGCAGGAGCGCTACCTTGCACTTTACTCGTAATCCAGCCCTATATTGGCCTTGATGCAATTTATATAAATTGCAGAATGCTACACAAGGAAATCATTTAATGGTATTGGTGTATTTGAATATCTATCTATCTATCTATCTATCTATCTATCTATCTATCTATATATATATATATATATATATATATATATATATATATATATATATCTATATATATATATATATATATATATATATAGAATCCAAAGGGGTAGAAGCACTCACAGTAACATAATCAGTCCAGCCTGCCCGGGGTGCTTTAAAAGTATAGCATATGCATCCAAAGGAAAAAAGCACTCACCGGGTCTTTACTGCAATAACAACTTTAATATGTGACGTTTCGGGGTTGCCCCCGTCCTCAGACAACTTCTTACAGACAAACACACCAACTCACCCTTTATGGCGAAAGACCCGCTCCCAAGTGCAGCCCTGCTGGTGGCGTTCCGGAAGTCAGCCAGCCGCGCCGCAAGTCACTACGTCATCGGCTGCCATAGCAACCAGGACGCGTCCCGGCAGAGTACTAATTCAATTCAGAATATGTTAAAAAGATAAAACTATGCATGGTTACTGAACAATTTACAAAAGGCAGTACTCAAAAATGGGAATAGCGAAAAGTATTACTCATATACAGGCAATATACAGGCAATAGCATTAGGGCAGCAGAAAAAGGAAAAAGAAAGTGATCCCAATAAAGCTTGTTCTTATACCATATATTGGGTCCAGTGTAATATACTGGAAATTGCCCGAAGTTCATACAGAATCCTAAGCATATTGGAGGGCTAGCAAAGGTTAATAATAATGATCATCAATATTATGCGGGGATAAACTAAAATCCTAACACCGCAATCCACAGAATAAGCGGAACAAGCATGCTTATGTGTACTGCAAAAGTATAAGTACCGGCCTCTATAGAGAAAGCTGGTGCTAACATAAACCAAACAACAAGGGTAAAAAATATTAATAACAGATAAATAGAGCTGGACGACAAAATATGGCATAATATGGTATTATTGACATTCAGGCCTTGTGGAGCCATGGTGCCCAAGTTAAAAATCTATTTCGATTCTCGTTGTAATAGTACCCTTCCTCTGTCACCCCCTCTTGCAAGTGGGGGTACATGGTCAATAATGATGTATTTTAAATCCGAGACAGAGTGTTTGAATAGGGCAAAATGCCTGGCCACGGGTTGTTAGAATTGGATACCGGAGAGCGAGGTCACTAAGAGATCAACTTGTCAAGACAGACCCCAGGAACTGTTATATGAAGGAGACTTGGTTGCAATCCAAACAACAACCCGTGGCCAGGCATTTTGCCCTATTCAAACACTCTGTCTCGGATTTAAAATACATCATTATTGACCATGTGCCCCCACTTGCAAGAGGGGGGTGACAGAGGAAGGGTACTATTACAACGAGAATCAATATGGATTTTTAACTTGGGCACCATGGCTCCACAAGGCCTGAATGTCAATCTTGATTGGCACTGCTTTCTATGATATGTAAACACCAATATGTCACTCTTTCATACTGATTGATTTCACTTGATTCTGGTTCTTGCCTTTTTTGGTCTGCTTTATTTTATTTTTATTTTTTTTTATATTTTTTTGGGTTCTTTCATGCTTCTTTTTCTTTTTCTTTTCTTTTTCTTATTTCATTTAATATTGTTTTCTTTATTTTATTTTATTTTATTTTTCTACATGTTTTCGGTTTTTGGGTATTTATGGTTCTATTTCACTTTGTTTCCCTTTGACTAGAGATTGGGTTACATCACATATTAAAGTTGTTATTGCAGTAAAGACCCAGTGAGTGCTTTTTTCCTTTGGATGTATATATATATATATATATATATATATATATATATATATATTTATATAATCCCAGCTAGATGGTAGGCACTCACAGGGTCTTAATCCAAAATATAAACTTTAATTGTGAAATTTCGGGGTTAATTAAAGTTTATACTTTGGTATAAGACCCTTTGAGTTCCTTACATCGATCTGGCATAATATTAAGCTTTGAAGTGCATGTGGAGCAAAGCATTCTGTAACTGCCTTATGGAACAATTGCCGGGAGTGCTTAACCACACTGGAATTATATATATATATATATATATATATATATATATATATATATATATATATATACTGTATGTATGTACATAGATAGACAGATAGTTGATAGACAGATAGCTAGATCGACTGATAAATATATATGTGCACTGTTATTATTAGTTATTTGTAGAATACCAACAAATTCAGCAGTGTTAAAGCATCTAATTAAACTGTTGATATGAATTTATTGAATTAATACATTAAGAATATCTAGAGTTGAAGAACCTTTTAGATTGTGTCTGAACATCTGAGAGAGAAGAACCATAACAGGAAATTTATTTTTTGAGTAATAACATTAGATAATGCAACTAATCCTAACATTTTTATGAGCCAAATATAAATTTGAGAAAATGTATAAAAAGTGTCTTTTAAATTTGACTTGGTCCTAATCTTATTTACAAGGAAATATTTAAATCCAGTTCATGTGACTAATGTTTCCAAGTAGCTGATAAACAGAAAATTGCTTGACACTTACTCTTGAACTATATATGTCAAACATCTGATTATATATTCAAAGTATTTTAGCTGAACACACTTTATTCGCATTACAGTATTTTACATGACATTTAATATATTTTAGAAGTAAGAGCTTTTTATATAAAGCAGAGAAATTGAGGTTTTTGAACTGCATCCAATAAACCTCTGTAAATGCCACCACCCTTGTATTCCAGAGGCATACTGTATATTGCACTGATGCTTCCTTTATTTACAATAGACATAAAGTTTCAATTGTTTTTAAATTTGTGACAAATTTTATGGAAATTAATAATGGTATTCATTTTTGTAATAGTAATAAACTAAATATGATGAATAAGCTTTTAAATTATTTTTTACAGCATTGGGGAGGCAATGTTTATATTTTAGGATAACTTTTACATTGATATCTACCCTTATCTTTTGATGAAACAAGAAGGGACGCCATTTATTTAGCAGTGCTTGCAGTCCTGGAGCCCTTGCTATACATGCTTGTTCGTTTGAGCTTGTAACATAGTTAAGAAACAGTCTTAAAGGGACAGTCTAGTAAAAATTAAAGTATAATGATTCAGTTAAGGCATGAAATTTTAAACAACATTCCAATTTACTTTTATTATCAAATTTGCTTTTTTTCTCTTGGTATTCTTTGTTGCAAGGCAAACCTAGGTAGGCTCATTTTCTAATTTCTATGTCCTTGAAGGACGCCTATTATCTCAGTGTATTTTTACAGTTTTTTTACAGCTAGACAGCACTAGTTCCTGGTTGCCATCTAGATAACATTGCGCTCGCTCCCATGGAGTTTACAAGGAGTCAGAACTGATTGGCTAAAATGCAAGTCTGTCAAAAGAACTGAAACAAGGTGGCAGTCTGCAGTTTCTTAGATATAAGGTAATGAAAGTGATACAAAGTATATTAATATAACGGTGTTGGTTATGCAAATCTGGGGATTTGTTAATAAAGGGAATATCTAAGTTTTTAAACAATTAAAATTCTGGAGTAGACTGTCCCTTTAAGACCATTTCTGCTTGTGATAGTAAAAAAGAAACTGTTGTGTAACTAACTAATCCGGAGAACCCAGGTGACTGGTGAACTTTTTCTAGAGACTTGCAAGTTTTCAGAGCAATGCACAGATAAACATGTGCGCAACTCAAGTCTCAAATATTAAATACATGCATACAGTTCACTTGTCTGGTCAGGGAGAGGTAGTGCCTACTGCTTAATAATTATAATAATTCTCGTGTCTGTACACACAAAGACACCACACTTCTGAACTTGGACCAAGTTAACTCAACAACAAAAGTTGATAACAAAACCGCTCTATGGCTGTACTCACATCAATCCGTTCTCAGTCCACTGAGGTAAGGGCAGCACTGTCCAGCAGACTCAGGTGTCGTCCTCTCCGAGTATTATCTTGCTCCAGCAGTGATCCTCTCCTTAGTATACGTGCACTCCTCCTTTCCCTGATGTCATAACACTGCCAGATAACCGGTCCTCTTGCTCTTTACTCCTTTATGCAGATAAGTCCCCCCTGCATAAATCGTGCTCACACCAAGGCCAAGGTATATAGACAAGCAAGTGAAAGAATGGAGCACCGAGTCCAGCAGAGAGATTAAAAATATTTAAATTTTAAATCTCCCTGCTGGACTCGGTGCTCCATTCTTTCACTTGTATTTCTGCTTGTGCTCTATGCTACCTCACAGATGGTTTGTCCAGAATGATTGACAAGCATGCTCTTGTGCAATTGGTTGTTTGAGATCAGGGCAAAGGGTTGCACAAACACTTATTTGTACAATGTTAAATGCTGGCAGATAATTCTACCCCTCTAGCCCTGAACATTGGTGTACAGGTTGCTAGCTCAGAAAGTTATCAACCTGATATGTTTACTCTAAGATATTTAGATATGTAGATATTTAAAAATTTGGAACTTCAGTGATAATACATTTGACTAATGTTAAGCATAAATAGGGTCCTAGGTTCATAAATAGGGGTCAATTTATCAAAGCATAAACTGAAAATACGCTTGATTTCCGCATCGTATTTGTCGCAAGATTGATCCGACGTAGTTATCAAAGTGTCAAGATTGGCAAATGTTGAACTTTATATGACATAAAATACGATCCCGTGATCTCAATCCGACACAGATCAATGCTTGCGTCATTACAGATGTTCCAAATTCAGATTCAACTCTATTTGAGCCTTTTCCCAATTTATCAAACATTTAACAGGTACGTTCTTGTGTATTCTGAAGCAGCGTACCTAATTCTTAATCCACCACCCTTGAGGTCACGTATGCCTTAGAACTCAATGGGAGTCTGAAAACAATGAAAGCTTATGTTCAATGCTGCAAAAGAATGAAGTATATTACATAATAAAAGTAAATTAGAAACTCTATTAAAATTGTATACCCTTTCTAAATCAAACAATATTATTGCTCCAAATTTGGTGCAATTGTAGATATAGGAATAAAATTGAAAAATGCATTACTACTTAATGAATTATGTTACAAATTTGTCTCTCATTACAAAGCAAATGGACAATATTTATTGAAAAGTTTTGCCCCAAACTTGTCACACTAATAGATATAGAGATAAAAATGAAATACAGAACTTAATATAGTTAACTTCATTTTTATTTTTTTGTGAAAAATCTATGTGCACAATGTTTAAGCCATGTAATACAAGTCCCACTCCCCACTTTGCACCAATTTTGACGCAACACTTTTCACACCAATTATGACACAAACTCCTAAACAACCCATACACTAGTGAATTTTTCAACCACTTATGATTGGAATATGCATAATCACATGATTTATGACATCAGCCAATCTGATTCAAATATACAATTTAAACTATCACTAACAAATCAAAATGCTTGATACTTGTGTCATTTATCAGTCATCAGAACTTGTAAGTGCCATTTGTTACATTGTGTATTATACTTTGAAAGTATGTATATGTGAATTTAGAGTTAAAGATAAACATTGATGCTGACATTAGGACACACAGTGTAATATTTTAGACAATGATTTTAAAATTCGAATTGATGTTTGATTCAATATAATCTTAAGATGATAGCTCAAAGGGATAGCCCACCTAACATTAAACTGTCATGATTCAGATATATCGGAAATTCTGTACTGTCATGCTATTTTCAGTGTATTTCTTCCTTCTCTTGAATTTCTTTTTCAGTAAGAAATGTCATGTTATATGCAAGCCCATTTTAAAACACCTGTGAAGGGGTGGTTTTTATAACTAGATTGCAACTAGGAGGGGTTACACAGGTACAGAGAGAAAACTGGCCCAGCACTTAAAATATCAATTTATTGCAAATAAATACATATGATACTCTGATTACATGTTATATTTGCAATTATTCCTGCTCAGAATAATAATACATTTACAATATATACATAAAGTGGTATAAATAAACACAGAGATATGAAAGACAACATTGATTAGAACAAAAAAAGAAATTTAGGGACATGTAAATATGTTTGCAAAAGATTTCTGACATAACACACACACACACACACACACACACACAAACACACACACATATATATATATATATATATATATATATATATATATTTTTTTTTATGTCAGTGTACCTGTGAAATAACATTAAATAAACTACAGATGTATCACATAATCTAATATTTAATTTTTGGCTAATATCTAATTTGAGATTAATTGATCTCAGGAGTGCCTCCACATACCCTATAGGCTGATTTCCAAAACTCTGCAGTCCATATTTAATCTCACTGTCTGGCTCTGAATGGCTTATAACATGCACTGTTGGTTCATGTGTGCCATATAGATAACATTATGCTCAAACCTGTGGAGTTATTTAAGAGTCAGCTTTAATTGCTTGAAATGCAAGTCTGTCAAAAGTTCTGCGATAAGGAGGCTGTCTGCAGATACAAGGTAATCATAGAGGAAAAACATATATTAAGAGAAAAAGTAACATCTGTTATATGCCCCTCTAATTGTCCTTCACCAAAAAAAAATTATATTATTTAATTTTTGTGAGAATAATAGAAAAAAATGTTCACAATTCTTCTGTATGCTAAAAGAAACTCTTCAAATCCCAAAATAAATCATGTCGATAATACTCTGGTTTGTTTTTTTGTTTGTGTGTTTTTTTAATTAGAAAAAGGTTTCCTGCATAAAAACTTTATAGCCTTCCTAGATAGGTTGTTTATTAAGCCTAATTTATTTGACTTTAGTGAACTGTGGAACTCCAGTACAAATTAAAAAACTGCTATGGAAATTGGAAATTTTGTGCTACTTTCTTAAAATGATATTGATGCTGTGTGCATGTGCTCACTGCACAGAACATAATTACTAATAGGCATGTGCATTTGTACATTTTGTGAGAATCCAAATGCGGAAGAAGCCGGTTGCTCACAGCATTTGGCTTTTTTCAGAGCCGGATTTCTTCTTGTGAAAGTGCAATACACTAAGAAATTAATTTGCACCAATCATAGGCCTAGATTTGGAGTTTGGCGGTAGCCGTGAAAACCAGCGTTAGAGGCTCCTAACGCTGGTTTTAGGCTACCGCCGGTATTTGGAGTCATTAAAAAAAGGGTCTAACGCTCACTTTTCAGCCACGACTTTTCCATACCACAGATCCCCTTACGTCAATTGCGTATCCTATCTTTTCAATGGGATCTTTCTAACTCCGGTATTTAGAGTCGTGGCTGTGAGCGTTAGAAATCAAACGACAAAACTCCAGCCGCAGAAAAAAGTCAGGAGTTAAGAGCTTTCTGGGCTAACGCCGGTTCATAAAGCTCTTAACTACTGTACTCTAAAGTACACTAACACCCATAAACTACCTATGTACCCCTAAACCGAGGTCCCCCCACATCGCCGCCACTTGATTACATTTTTTAACCCCTAATCTGCCAACCGCCACCTACGTTATACTTATGTACCCCTAATCTGCTGCCCCTAACACCGCCGACCCCTATATTATATTTATTAACCCCTAATCTGCCCCCCACAACGTCGCCGCTACCTACCTACACTTATAAACCCCTAATATGATGACCGCAAAGCGCCGCCACCTACGTTATCCTTATGTACCCCTAATCTGCTGCCCCTAACACCGCCGACCCCTATATTATATTTATTAACCCCTAACCTGCCCCCCACAACGTCGCAGCCAGCTACCTACAATAATTAACCCCTAATCTGCCGACCGGAGCTCACCGCTATTCTAATAATTTTTTTAACCCCTAAAGCTAATTCTAACCCTAACCCTAACACCCCCCTAAGTTAAATATAATTTTATTCTAACGAAATAAATTAACTCTTATTAAATAACTTATTCCTATTTAAAGCTAAATACTTACCTGTAAAATAAATCCTAATATAGCTACAATATAAATTATAATTATATTATAGCTATTTTAGGATTTATATTTATTTTACAGGTAACTTTGTATTTATTTTAACCAGGTACAATAGCTATTAAATAGTTACCTAGTTACCTAGTTAAAATAAGTACAAAATTACCTGTAAAATAAATCCTAACCTAAGTTACAATTAAACCTAACACTATACTATCATTAAATTAATTAAATAAAATACCTACAATTACCTACAATTAAACCTAACACTACACTATCAATACATTAATTAAATACAATACCTACAAATAACTACAATGAAATAAACTAACTAAAGTACAAAAAATAAAAAAGAACTAAGTTACAAAAAATAAAAAAATATTTACAAACATTAGAAATATATTACAACATTTTAAACTAATTACACCTACTCTAAGCCCCCTAATAAAATAACAAAGCCCCCCAAAATAAAAAAAATGCCCTACCCTATTCTAAATTACTAAAGTTCAAAGCTCTTTTACCTTACCAGCCCTGAACAGGGCCCTTTGCGGGGCATGCCCCAAGAAGTTCAGCTCTTTTGCATGTAAAAAAAAACATACAATACCCCCCCCAACATTACAACCCACCACCCACATACCCCTAATCTAACCCAAACACCCCTTAAATAAACCTAACACCAAGCCCCTGAAGATCTCCCTACCTTGAGTCGTCTTCACCCAGCCGAGCCAAATTCTTCATCCAAGCGGGGCAGAAGAGGTCTTCCATCCGATTGAAGTCTTCATCCAAGCGGGATCTTCTATCGTCATCCATCCGGAGCGGAGCGGCAGCATCCTGAAGACCTCCGACGCGGAACATCCATCCTGGCCGATTGGATCAGCCAATCGGATTGAACTTGATTCTGATTGGCTGATTCCATCAGCCAATCAGAATATTCCTACCTTAATTCCGATTGGCTGATAGAATCCTATCAGCCAATCGGAATTCGAGGGACGCCATCTTGGATGACGTCATTTAAAGGAACCGTCATTCGTCGTTCAGTCGTCGGCCAGCATGGATGTTCCGCGTCGGAGGTCTTCAGGATGCTGCCGCTCTGCTCCGGATGGATGACGATAGAAGATCCCGCTTGGATCAAGACTTCAATCGGATGGAAGACCTCTTCTGCCCCGCTTGGATGAAGACTTCTACCGGATGGAGGACCTCTTCTTGCTCCGCTTGGATGAAGAATTTGGCTCGGCTGGGTGAAGACGAATCAAGGTAGGGAGATCTTCAGGGGCTTAGTGTTAGGTTTATTTAAGGGGGGTTTGGGTTAGATTAGGGGTATGTGGGTGGTGGGTTGTAATGTTGGGGGCGGGGTATTGTATAATATAATATAATTTATATTGTAGCTATATTAGGATTTATTTTACAGGTAAGTATTTAGCTTTAAATAGGAATAAGTTATTTAATAAGAGTTAATTAATTTCGTTAGATTTAAATTATATTTAAGTTAGGGGGGTGTAAGTGTTAGGGTTAGACTTAGCTTTATGGGTTAATACATTTATTAGAATAGCGGTGAGCTCCAGTCGGCAGATTAGGGGTTAATGTTTGAAGTTAGGTGTCGGCGATGTTAGGGAGGGCAGATTAGGGGTTAATACTATTTATTATAGAGTTAGTGAGGCGGATTAGGGGTTAGGGGTTAATAACTTTATTATAATAACGGTGCGGTCCGGTCCGGTCGGCCGATTAGGGGTTAATAAGTGTAGGCAGGTGGAGGTGACGTTGTGGGGGGCAGATTAGGGGTTAATAAATATAATATAGGGGTCGGCGGTGTTAGGGGCAGCAGATTAGGGGTACATAGGGATAATGTAAGTAGCGGCAGTTTACGGAGCGGCAGATTAAGGGTTAATAATAATATGCAGGGGTCAGCGATAGCGGGGGCGGCAGAATAAGGGTTAATAAGTGTAAGGTTAGGGGTGTTTAGACTCGGGGTACATGTTAGAGTGTTAGGTGCAGACGTAGGAAGTGTTTCCCCATAGCAAACAATGGGGCTGCGTTAGGAGCTGAACGCGGCTTTTTTGCAGATGTTAGGTTTTTTTTTCAGCTCAAACAGCCCCATTGTTTCCTATGGGGGAATCGTGCACGAGCACGTTTTTGAGGCTGGCCGCGTCCGTAAGCAACTCTGGTATCGAGAGTTGCAGTTGCGTTAAATATGCTCTACGCTCCTTTTTTGGAGCCTAACACAGCCATTCTGTGGACTCTCAATACCAGAGTTATTTTAAAGGTGCGGCCAGAAAAAAGCCAGAGTTAGCTACGCTGGTCGTTACCAACAAAACTCTAAATCTAGCCGTTAGGAAGCCTGATGAAACAGCCATTGGCTGAGAAACGCGTTGCCTGTTATTTTTACAATTTTATTAAAGTCACTTTTTAATATTTTGAACACTTGCTGCATCTTTCTTTGGGATATATATCTTTTATCCTTTTCCTGAGGATTAATTCCTTTTCTGGATCAATTGTGGGATCCTTTTGCACCTCTGGATCCATTTGGATGTCTGGCTACAAGTCTGTTGGGTGACTGAATTGACCCCTTCATGCCTCTATAGCACCACGAGAGGTGCTTTACACTTTGTGAGTATTATTCATCTCTTTGCTTGTATTGACACCTTTGCACCAGCAATACTAGGCCATATTGGCACCTGTGTTTTCCTTCTGTCTATACAGACATCAGCTCCTGTGCAGGAAGTTGGTCTTCTGGGTGACCAAATAGATCCCAGACTGTATATCTAGCACTAACTGAGGTGCTCTACTAAACGTGAGTTTACTCATCACCTTAAGATCTATTCATTCTGGATCAAACAATATTGGGCCATGTGGCGCTTCTGTCTTTTCTCTTCATAGATAGCCGTTAGTGTGTTGGACTTTAACAAGAGGAAATCTGGCTCCAAAAAGAGCTGAATGCTGCGAGAGGTTGTCTTCTTCTGCATTTGGATGCTCATGAAAGGCACAAATGCACATACCTACTTACAAATATGTTCCTATTCTGAACCCCACCATTCTTCAGAGCAGTGTTGGAAAAGGATAGTCTAGTGGCTGCATGCTTTGCTACCTTGATGTAGCCTCCATCATTTAATTACAAGCAGGAAATTATCCATATTTTATTGCTCCAAAAATAAATATCTTGTTTAAAGAGTAATTTCTGGTTATGCAAAATGTATCACCTATCTATCTATTTATCTATCTATCTATCTATCTGTCTATCTTCTATCTATCTATCTATCTATCTGTCTGTCTCTACACTAAGGGGTAGTACAATAATGTAGATAATAATTAAGAATGAACTACAAACAAAACCTTGGATTCAAAATGAAGACATCTAGGCTCAGGAGAATGAGTCATCAGTAATAGGTTAACATGGGGTTGACTGTCACTTTTGCGAATGGTACTGTTCCTTTGCAATTCAAACATACTTATGTTTACAGTTATTGCAGTTATTTATTACATATTTGCCAATAGCTTTAAAACTATTGTCCTATTCCTAAAACATCCAAATTTTATTCTTTTTGAAAATGAAAAAAAGTTTAAAAAAATATACATTTGTTATGAATATGTTGAATCTTCGAAGTAATGTTCCCACAGAGACAAACACCACTGGTAATTAGAAAAACAATTACAACACACATAGCTCTACAAGCTTATTCTAGTTATCCCTCACATACTTTGAAAGGATTACTTAAACTATTTATTAGGCACGTAACAAATTGATCTTTCATTATTGTTTAATGGAAGACCCAGAATACCTTCAAAATAGATGGCAAAAAAGAAAGTACTTAGAGAAAAAAGCAAAAGTAGATCTGAGATTTAAGAGATTTTTTTCTATCTCAAGAAAGTACATACATAAAAACAAAGTCTTTGCCAGCAAATATATTTACAACAAAGTAAACTGAATTTTTCAGTTGGTTTTGGAGATACTTTAATTGAAATTATTGATCGGAAGTTTATGTCCAGTAGAAACTTGGAAACAATAAGTAACAGACTCTCAGGGGGCCATCAACTTACTTCTTTTGCAAAATTTACTTCTTTCTCTTGGTATCCTCTATAAGAGCATGACTAATTAGACATTGGAGTGTGTATTTGTCTTGATCAATACATGTAACAACATTTGCAGCAATGTCAATATAGTGCTCAAGATGAGTGCATGTTCCTGAGCCTAGTTAGGTATTCCATCATGTAAAGGAACTTAATTGTAACAAAGGACAACATAGAAAGAGGTAATTTGGACAATAAACGTAAATTGTAAACTATTGGCATATTTTACTGTTATTTATATATACAGTATCCCACAAAACTGAGTACACCCCACACATTTTTGTAAATATTTTATTATATCTTTTCATGTGACAACACTGAAGAAATGACACTTTGCTACAATGTAAAGTAGTGAGAGTACAGCCTGTATAACTGTGTACATTTGCTGTCTCCTCAAAATAACTCAACACACACCCATTAATGTTTTAACAGTTGGAAACAAAAGTGAGTACACTCCTAAGTGGAAATGTGCAAATTGGGCCCAACGTGTCAATATTTTGTGTGGCCACCATTATTTCCCAGCACTGCCTTAACCCTCTTGGGCATGGAGTTCACCAGAGCTTCACAGGTTGTCACTGAGGTCCTCTTTCACTCCTCCATGATGACATCATGGAGCTGGTCGATTATAGTGACCTTGCACTCCCCCACCTTCCGTTTGAGGATACCCCACAGATGCTGAATAGGGTTTAGGTCTGGAGGCATGCTTGGCCAGTCCATCACCTTTACCCTCAGCTTCTTTAGCAAGGCAGTGGTTGTCTTGGAGGTATGTTTGGGGTTGTTATGTTGGAATACTGCCCTGCACCCCAGTCCCCAAAGGGAGGGGATCATGCTCTGCTTCTGTATGTCAGAGTACATGTTGGCATTCATGGTTCCCTCAATGAACTGTAGCTCCCCAGTGCTGGTACCACTCATGCAGGCCCAGACCATGACACTCCCACCACCATGTTTGACTGTAGGAAAGACACACTTGTATTTGTACTTCTCACCTGGTTGCCGCCACACACGCTTGACACCATCTGAACCAAATACGTTTATCTTATCTTATCGGACCACAGGACATGGTTCCAGTAATCCATGTCCTTAGTCTGCTTTTCTTCAGCAAACTGTTTGTTGGCTTTCTTGTGCATCATCTTTAGAAGAGGCTTCCTTCTGGAATGACAGCCATGCAGACCAATTTGATGCAGTGTGCGACATATGGTCTGAGCACTGACAGGCTGACCCCCACCTATTAAACCTCTGTAGGAATGCTGGCAGAACTCATATGTCTATTTCCCAAAGGCAACTGCTGGATATGACGCTGAGCACGTGGACTCAACTTCTTTGGTTGACCATGGCAAGGCCTGTTCTGAGTGGAACCTGTCCTGTGAAACCACTGTTTGGTCTTGCCCACCGTGCTGCAGCTCAGTTTCAGGGTCTTGGCAATCTTCTTATAGCCTAGGTCATCTTTATGTAGAGCAACAATTCTTTTTTTCAGATCCTCAGAGAGTTCTTTGCCATGAGGTGCCATGTTGAACTTCCAGTGACCAGTATGAGAGCGATAACACCAAATTTAACACTGCTCCCAATTCACACCTAAGACCTTGTAACACTAATGACTCACATGTCACCGGGGAGGGAAAATAGCTAATCGGGCCCAATTTGGACATTTCCACTTTTGTTGCTAATGGTTTAGACATTAATGGCTGTGTGTTGAGTTATTTTGAGGGTACAGCAAATTTACACTGTAATACAGGCAAAGTGTAATTTCTTCAGTGTTTTCACATGAAAAGATATAATAAAAGATTTACTAAAATGTGAGGGGTGTACTCACTTTTGTGGGATACTGTGTGTGTATATATATATATATATATATATATACATACACAGGTAGCCCTCAGTTTACGCCGGGGTTAGGTTCCAGAAGGAATGGTTGTAAATCGAAACCGTTGTAAATTGAATCCCAGTTTATAATGTAAGTCATTGGGAAGTGAGGGAGATAGGTTCCAGGCCCCTCTCAGAATTGTCATAAGTAACACCTAATACATTATTTTTAAAGCTTTGAAATGAAGACTTTAAATGCTAAACAGCATTATAAACCTAATAAAATAATCCCACAACACAGAATATATAATTAAACTAAGTTAAATTAACAAAAACATTTGCTAAACTGCATTATAAACCTAATAAAATAATCACACAACACAGACTTCACTTGCATTTTTCTGCAAACAGTTCTTTCTATGAATTCCAATCTGATTTATAGACCGGAAGATCTTGTTCCTTTGAAATCTGCTCGATAGCTTTGGTCTGGTTAAACTGATTAATTTCAGCTTGCTTGGCTTTGCTGCAACACAAGCAGACAGCTCCACCTACTGGCTATTTTAATAAATGCACTGCTTCTCAATGCTTTTCAATAGCAGTCACATGACTGGAAAAAAAGGTTGTTATTCTGAAACGGTGTAAATTGAACCATTGTAAAACGAGGGCCACCTGTATATATATACAGTATTGTGCAAAAGTCTTAGGCCACCATTAGATTTGTTGTTTTAGCAAAGTTTTTATGACCATCCATCTTTATTTTCCGGTCTCTTTATTCAGATACAAACTGAAAATACAGGAAATGTGTACGCAAAATATAAAAAATATATAAATATTAAAAAAACACAATTTTCAGAACAAAATGGCTTCTTCAGGCTAAAGTAAGTATTTAGGGGTCTATCAAGCTCCAGATAGAGCTTGAGGCCCTGTGCTTCTGGCAAGCCTGCAGGCTCACCAGAAACACCAGTTATGAAGCAGCGGTCCAAAGACCGCTGCTCCATAACCTGTCCGTCTGCTCTAAACAGGCGGACAGACATTGCCACAATTCAACCCGATCGAGTATGATCGGGTTGATTGAAACCCCCCTGCTGGAGTCTGCAGGGGGTGGCGTTGCACCATCAGCTCTTGTGAGCTGCTGGTGCAATGCTGAATACAGAGAGCGTATTTCTCTCTGTATTCAGCGAGGTCTGGCGGACCTGATCCGCACTGTCGGATTAAGTCCGCCAGACTTTGATAAATAGTGGCCTTAGTGCGACCTCCCTTGACACTAAGCACATCTTGAGTTTTTTTAATGAGACTTTCCTAAAGTTTTCTGAAGTAATCTCCTGGTATGTTACAACAGGCTTCTTTCAGCACTTCCCAGAGTTCTTCATTAGATTTAGTTTGTCTTTTATTTGTTTCTCTGTCCAGGTGATCCCATACTGCCTCTATAATATTCATGTCTAGACTCTGTGGGGGTAAGTCCATGACTGTCAGTGTTTTATCAGCTGTTTTTCTCTCCAAATTTGATATCACTGCATTAGCAGTGTGCTTGGGATCGTTATCATGCTGAAAAATAAAACAATTCTAAGGTGGTTTCCAGAAGGAATGGCATGATGAATTTTAACCTGTCTGTACTTTTCAGCATTTAATTCAGACAATATCCCCAACACCACTGGCAGAAATGCAGCCTCAAACCAGGACAGACCCACCACCATGTTTCACTGAAGGCTGCAAGAACTCTTTCAATAAAGTTTTATTGAAGATATTACTTTAGGCTTTTTGAGGGGAGCCAGGATGGTGTTACAACTGTATCATGATTTTTATTTTCATTGGAATATGGTGATGTGCTGACCCTGTGTGCTTTTGTGTTGCAAGCACTCAATTTGCCAGCTCTCTACAGCTTTTCTTCTTACATATTGTTGACAATTGGACCCAAAAATTTTAAACTTGGATTTATCACTCCATAATACTGTTTTCCACTGATCTTCATTCCAATCTTTGTGAGCTTTATCATCACTTAGCCTTTTCACCCTGTTCCCCTGGTTTCTTGGCTGATACCCTTCCACAAAGATCATTCCTGATCAAGCTTCTTCAGACTTCTTTATAACATATTGAATAGCACATCTCGGGTATCCAGTTTCTTTGCTGATTTCCCTGTGAGAGTGGCCTTGCTGATGCAAAAAACAAAATTTATGCTTACCTTATACATTTCTTTCCGGATATGGTGAGGTCACAGCTTGAGTAATTACTTTTGGAAATATCACTCCTGGCCAGCAGGAGGAGGCAAAGAGTACCACAGTTGAACTGTTAAGTATCACTACCTTACCCACAACCCCCAGTCATTCGACCGAAGGTAAATGGAGAAAAAGAGTAACACAAGGTGTAGAGGTGCCTAAGGTGATAGTCAAAACAACAACTGTCTTAAAATAAAGGGTGGGGCCGTGGACTCAACATATCCAGAAATAAATACATTTATCAGCTAAGCATACATTTTGTTTTTCTTTCCTAAGATATGGTGAGTCCACGGCTTGAGTAATTACTGTTGGAAACAAATACCCCAGCTAGAGGACACGGATAAATAGGGAGGGACAAGACAGGCAGTCCTGAACAGAAGGCACCACTGCTTGAAGAACCTTTCTCCCAAAAGAAGCCTAAGCCAAGGCAAAAGTATCAAATTTGTAAAATTTAAAAAAAAATAAGTTGTGGAGAAGACCAAGTTGCAGCCTTGCAAATTTGCTCCACAGAAGCTTCATTTTTGAAAGCCCAAGAAGAGGAAACAGCTCTAGTGGAATGAGCCGTAATTCTCTCAGGAGGCTGCTGTTAAGCAGTCTCATAAGCTAAACGAATTATACTTTGTAACCAAAAAGAAAAAGTAGTAGCAGTATCTTTCTGACCTTTACATTTCCCAGAAAAACAGACAAAGAGGGCAGAAAACTGGCGAAAATCCTTAGTGGCCTGTAAGCAGAATTTAAGAGCATGTACAACATCCAAAGTGTTTAACAAACGGTCTTTGGAAGAAGAAGGATTAGGACACAGAGAGGGAACAACAATTTCCTGATTGATATTTCTGTTAGAAACAACCTTAGGAAGGAAACCTAACTTAGTGTGAAGAACCACCTTATCGGCATGAAAAATAAGATAAGGGGAAGCACACTGCAGAGCTGAGAGTTCCGAGACTCTTCGAGCAGAAGAGATAGCATCAAGAAACAAAACCTTCCAAAATAACAAATTAATGTCTATGGAATGCAACGGCTCAAATGGAGCCAGCTGTAAAACTTGAACAACAAGGTTAAGGCTCCAAGGAAGAACAACAGACTTAAAGACAGGCCTGATTTTGACCAAGGCCTGACAAAAAGTTTGCACATCTGACACATACGTCAAACGATTATATAGTAAAACTGATAAAGCAGAAATCTGACCCTTCAGGGTACTGACTGTCAATCCCTTCTCCAGGCCTTCGTGAAGAAAAGATACAATTCTAGGAATTCTAATTCTACTCCAAGAGTAGCCCTTGGATTCACACCAATAAAGATATTTACGCCATATCTCATGGTAAATCTCTCTAGTAACAGGCTTGCAAGCCTGAATCATGGTCTCAATGGCCGACTCAGAAAAAACACTCTTAGACAGAATTAAGCGTTCAATCTCCAATACAATTAGCTTCAGAGAAACAAGATTTGGATGAAGGAAGGGACCCTTCCTCATAGGTAGTCTCCAAGGTGGGAAAGATGACATCTCCACTAGATCTGCAAACTAGATCCTGGAACCGCAGGGCACTGCATGTGACACCATTGAGGCTTGGGACGTAGCAGGAGAAAGCTGAGGTATTATTTTAACAGCATCATCCTGAGAGACATTAGGCTCAAAAATGTTACCTTTATTTTGCAAGGTTTTCTTGACACATGAAGAACAAAATTACACAGGAGCTGCAATTTGTGCATCTAAACATAATAAGCATGAATTCATGAGAGCAGGCTCTTGCTCCATATCAGACATGTGAAACAGTAAATAAACTTGTACAGATAAGTTTCAAATATTTTAATATTCAATTAAAATAAGCGAAGGAAAAAATTCACTTTAAATTTTATCCCAAATTAAGATCGATCCCCAGCTAAAATTATGTGAGAAAAGAAATAAACGTCTAAAATACCCCTCAGGCAACCCCACACCTCAATTACTCAGATGCCTTACCTCTACCAATTAAGACTGGATCACCCAGAAATGGAGAAAAAACAACTTTTTTCCTCAGAAACGTTATGAAGTAAAGTCGGTCATGTGACCGCAACTGCTGAGCTCAAATTACTGCTGCGACACAGAGAGGCACTAAAAAAAGCTTCCTGGTACACTGAGTACCAGAAATAACCAGATTTTCAAACCTGACAGTTTAAAATGTTGCATCATTTTATTTTAAAACAATGGGGAAATGAATAAGCTGCTGAAATAGAAAATTCAGCCTTACTTTCAGTTTAAACTTGTACTGTTTTATCAAGTAAATATGTGTCAGAAAATAAAGCCTAATAAAAACATTGTACCCTTTCTTTTTAAAAGTTTAAATGTTAGTCTCACACATGCTACAGTGCCTGCTTCATGCCCCAGTCTAACCCATACAACAGGATTATCTATGTCCCAGTAAAAAAGCAGTGTCTTTTAATTTGTTAAGTGCATGTTCTCCCCAACTGCTAGAAAAAGCACTTACCTGTTCTGCTGCCTGGCATGTAAATAGTTACAAGGTATGAGAAGACACAGTTCTTTACAGAGACCTTTGAAAAAGAAAGAACAGAGTAGCTAACTCTGGCTTTCTAAACTAGGGCAGCAATTGTTAGGAAAACTTAGTAAATACCTCTTTACAAGTTCCTAACTGCTTTAAAGCCACCACTACCCGACTGCAAGGAATGATGTTGAATACGGCTATACCCCAAAACTTGCTTGTAGATTAAATCAAATTTTTTCTTCAGACACCTAAACTTCACCTCCTCCATGCACCGAAGGCAAAGAGAATGACTGGGGGTTGTGGTTAAGGGAGTGATACTTAACAGTTTAACTGTGGTGCTCATTGCCTCCTCTTGCTGGCCAGGAGTGATATTCCCAACAGTCATTTTTCAAGCTGTGGACTCACCATATCTTAGGAAAGTATGATTTTATGTCGGTCAAATTATTTGATCTTTGGCATTTTGAATGGAATGATGTGATTTAAATTTGGTATTATTAGCAAGCTTCCAATTAATTAAACTCATACCATATGTGTATGTAATGCTCAAGCATCTCTTGCACAAACCTGGTGTAATAAACCTTTTTCACAGCAGTCATTTTGGCATGAAATAGTAGAACAAATACAGGTGTGACATTAATTAGGGTTCCATTCCATTTAGGGTTCCATGACATTGATTAGGGTTCCATTCCATTTAGGTTTATGAGAGCCAGGTTCCTGCTATAAGTGTAAGCGGAGGTCACACTAAATACTTGCCACTTTAGCCTATGTAAGCATTTTATTCTGTTTTTTTTTTCTGTTTTTTAATACTGCATACAAATATCCTGTATTTTCTGGTTTAATTCAAATAGAGAAACTGATAAATAATTTGATAAATAATTTGATATGGTCATTATACCATTGCAAAAACAACAAATGGTGGTCTAAAACTGTAGAGAGATAGAGAGATGATAGAGATAGATAGATAGATAGATAGATAGAGAGAGAGAGAGAGAGAGAGAGAGAGAGAGAGAGAGAGAGAGAGAGAGAGAGTTAGAGACATTTTATTGCAGTTTTCAATCTTATACATTTTTTTCAAAGGTAAATAAAGATCCATAGTATCTGGTGTTATAGTAAAACTGATACATGCAATACTAAAAATTTCATATTATTCTAATTTCCAGATGATGGAGAGGAAAGTTAGTTTTGTTGACAATGGTGTAAGGTGTTATCATGCACATAAACTATTGGCTACGTAATGTTTTGTCCCATTAATTTCAAGATAACAATAAGGTTGAATGTATAGAAATATCTACTGCTAGTTTTACTGTGGTTCTATGGCAAATATTATATTACATGACACAGAGCTTAGATAGAACCTTATATACAAAATCTCCGGTATCCCATCATGAATCATAACAGGAAGCTACATTTTAGAAAATATATTCAGTGCAGGGTACTGAAAAAAAAGGGGGGGGGGGGTAGTGTAAGGAAATGGGAAAAAATGTGGACATGGTTCACTGTCAGAAATACCTAATATATTGTGTTGTATCCAAATCTCCTAAACTGTCTAATAGTTATCCATCCTATCTAGAACACTAAAGTACAATTTTTTTGGCCGTAGCCAAGTAGTTAATCATAGCTTTAAGATTCTATAACGTGGGTGTATCGGGGGTTTTCCAATTCTTAGAACTTAGTGTATAGAGATCAGTAGGGCTCTCTGAGACTTAGGTATCTTGTCAATTCCAATGTGAGAAAATGTAAAACTTGATGTTTCAAGGGTATTCAACCCAAGGTTCCAACAAATCACATATAAGTCAGAACCTTCTCCTCAGCAATGTCTCCAGCACCGTGGAGTGCATACAGTATATATTTAGGCAACTCGAACTGGTTAGATACCATTTTAATAATAACTTAAAATTAGATTCCAAAATAGTAATACAACTAACTTAGTTGGTTGAGATAACAGCCCTCTTTAGTTCTCTATCTGTCTAATTCTCTCTCTCATTCTTTAAACTGCCAAGCTCTTCACTAGTAGTATAGTATGATGAACAGTTAAGGGTTTTACTAATCTGCCACCTGCCTTCAATCTCTTCCCCCAGTTTGTATTTGGATGATGATTTTGATGCTGGAAGCCCCAGGAATTAAGAAAGCTCAATAGTCTAGTACTTTAAAAGAAAAGACATGTACCCATCTGATCACTTATCCATTCTGGGGTTTGTAGCTAACTTTGACTATACAAATCCTCAACGCTAAAGATATTCTATGAGCTCCATGCTGAATCATGTGCATTCTTAATTCTTTTCAATGAGCCTCTCAAACTATATAATACTTCATATTTATTGCTCTATGCAGCTATGTATGACAATCTTACAGCATCATGATATAAGTATACATTGGGGAAACCAACTCCACCTTTGTAGTAAGCTCTCTGAAGGACCTTATATGCTACTTTATGTTTCTTCGAGCACTATGGGTCAGATTATGAGTGGAGCGCTAACAGTTACATGCAAGCAATAGGGTGTTTGCACCGTTCATATTACAAGTTGAAAGTAAATGCATTCGCTTGAGCATAATCATGATTTACGTTAGAATGATCTTTGTGAAACAAAAAAAAAATGGCACAGAACACATCAAAAATACAGGGGGGGGCAGGGTTTTGCCGTGCTGGGACATGGCAGCAGAGTGAGAGAGCTCCGTTGCTGTCAGCCCTTCAGAGCACATTAATTAGCAGGATTGGGGGACAAACAGCAATCTAAAAGAAAGCTGAGGAGCTGTGAGACAGGACCGGTTACTTTTTGGACCTTCTGGAAAGGATTAGGCTGCTTTTGAGAGAGGAAGAGTGCGGAGCAGTAAGAGAAACAGATGCCATCTTGCCTTACCTCCCTCCAGCTTAACTATGCTAGAGGAGCGATCACATCAAAAAGACACAGTAGGCTGCTCAAAAGAACTCCGGAACAACGGATCATACCTTGTCAGTGAGTGAGGAGAGTGAAAGCAGCTGGAACGGCTGCCTGCTTTAAACCGGAGCCATTACACTACACAACTGGCAATGAGACATTAAAGGCACATGGTAAAGCAGCCTAAAGTGAGCCCTTATACACAGCTATATACAGCCATAAATAGGAATAAATAAAGGGGCACTGAGAGGCTTTATTATAAGTAAAGGCTATTTTGCTTATCCGGACATACTACAAATACAGCATAACTGACACCACGTGGGGGACATTTTATTTTTTATTTCAAAGACGTGCTTGTACACAGAGATTAGCTCTGCAGGGAGAAAGAGGTTCAATCTTCTGCATAGAACACTCTGGGTGTATTTGTGTACCCTGTACCCTCAGTACAGACAATAATTTTTAAAGAGACAGTAATCCAACATCAGTGTTACAGCACAAAGGGCATCCACATGGGTGATACTTCATACTCTCAGACAGTAAGATATTAAAGAGACAAGGGCAGCAAAGTTAAAGAGCAGCAACCCCCTACACAGGGTGTCCTCTGCATACCCAGGGATAAGGACAGCAAAGATAAAGTGTCATAAACCCCTGCACAGAGTAAATTCAGCTCATTTGTGTACTTTGCATCCTTAATAAAGGCAGCTTTTCCTTAAAGAGCCAGGTACACAGTTTCTCACGGCCCTAGATTCAATTACAACAGGCAAAATGGCTTCCAAAAAAGGAAACAAGCCGTAAAAACTGAACAAAAACCTGGCCATGACCCCATCGGTTTCCACCTTCTTTCACACACAAGAGGGCCCCGCACCAGATACTCCTCAAACACAAGAAGTTAATTATGCTGATACAGCTCCAGAAACAGCTGGTCTCCAAAGGGACTCTTTACTTTCTATACAGTCTCAGATTGCAAGTTTACCGTCCAAGACAGACATTGAGGCACTTAAATCTTTTATAAAAGAGGAAATAAGAGACTTAAAAAAGATCTAAATGAAATGGGGTCCAGGATAGAAAGCCTTGAAGATGACCAAGACAATTTGAATAACCTGGTTAGCACTAACATTCAGCAACTATCTATTCAGGATTCCATTATTCAAACGATGCAAGACAAACTGGAAGACTTGGATAACAGAGGGAGGAGAAATAATTTAAGAATTAGAGGCATCCCAGAGGAGATCCCACAAGAAAATTTAAAATCCTATGTAAAAGACCTATTCCATTATTTGTTGCCTAGAGTGGCCCCGCTTACAAATGAAGAGATCGAAAGAATCCATAGAGCTCTGAGACCCCCCTCTAAACCACTGGCCCCTCCTAGGGACGTAATTTTGCGGTTGTTGAAATTCACAGCAAGAGAGGAGATCTGGCAGGCGGCCAGGACCAGGCAAACTATTTATTTTCACAATCAATCTTTGCAGATATTCCAGGACGTATGCCCTGAAACTATCCAAAGGCAACGGGAGGTGAGGTTCATAACCAAAAAACTTCAAGAAAACAACATTAGATACCGGTGGGGCTTCCCATTTAGTCTCATGATCAATCACAATGGTACCCAAATAATATATAAAAGCTACAACGACCTGGACTCTCTGTCCAAGAAGCTTAATATTGTTTTTGAGCCACCTACAGAAAAAGTTCTGGACCTTCCAACACCTCAAGAGGAACAATGCAGAGACAGGCCCAGAGAACAACGCCCTAGTTGGTCTAGAGTACCTTCGAAGAGGTTTAAGACAGGCCCAGCATCACAGCCACTGGACACTTGAGTCACTCAACCATGAAGCCTTCCTTGGACTGTAAGCAAATTGAAGAATGGGGTATGACATATTACCATCCCCCCATACACAGGTTACTTAGTGTTATGCACACTCATTAGCTGGACGGTTTAGAATTCTATCCCTAGAAGTACAACCTAGGCCACTATGGAAGGTATTAGAAATTCTTAGCTATATTAAGCAACCTAGGGATGTAGTGTCTGTCCCCCTTGGTTACATACCGGCCTGTTAATATTATAGCTATTTGTGACCTTTTCACTTTCCTTTTACATAATTTCATAATTTCATAACCATTCCCCTTATTTCAAAGTTCGCCAATCTTGCACTTGATAAGAAATAAAAATTATGTAGCTAAACTCTGAAGGTCAACTGACACTATTCGTCCCCCTAGTCAATGGTGTATGCAATGTTAAATTTATACACCACACATTCATGTACTATCGAATATTTTGTTGTTGGTTTATATTGTTGCAGTTTTAAATTCTGCAGTTACAGTTGCATGTTGTTTCATATGTTGAATCTATGCTTGCAAGTTGCAGTTTTTTTTCCTTACAGGTCTTAAATGTTGGGATTGTATTCTCTACTTTTGTTGCATGTTTGCTAATTATATTTTACTGGTCAGAGGTCATACTATCGCACTGTGCTTTATATTCTGGGTCTCTCAATATCAAAAATGTGCTCCAAATCTTTTAAAACATAAATAATGTCAGACGACCCATTACACATAAAAATAGTATCTCATAACGTTAAGGGACTGAACACTCCTCAAAAGAGGTCTTTAGCTGTGAGGGAATATAGGCGACTCAAATGTGATGTTATCCTATTACAGGAGACCCATTTTAAAAGGGGACGGGAACCTACGATGTCTTTTAATAAATTTGGGCAGGTCTTCTTAGCATCCAACCACACCAAACACAATGGAGTGGTCATCCTTATCAAGAAAAGTATACCTTTTCGTCCAACCCATATTCATAAAGTTCATAAAGATAAAGAAGGGAGATATATTATATTAGTTGGGATGCTTTATAACAAAGTAATAACGATAGCCAATATATATGCCCCCAATACCCCAACACCACAATTTTTTCTTACCCTCGGGAACTCTATACTAGACTGTTCTAAAGGAAGTTTAGTTGTGGGGGAATTTCAATTTAGCATTGAACCCTGACATTGATTGCTCCAAGGGGGTTTCCTCGATCCCACAGAAAATATTGAGGTCAGTCAAATCCTATTTGGCCAGCCTGACACTCCATGATGCCTGGAGACTATCCTACCCCTCAACGAAGGACTTTACTTTTTACTCACATCCTCACAGAGTCTATTCAAGCATAGATTACTTATTTATAGATGTCACTAGCTTAGACTTAGTGTTCAACACATGGACATCTCCCCTCAAATGTGGTCGGACCACGTTATGTTTAGCTGCACCCTCAGATGGCCCACATCCCAAAGACACGATAAGTCCTGGAAATTAGATGAAACACTTTTAAAGGACCCGATCATTTGCACACAGATAGCCAACTCATTGGGTGATTATTTCAAGTTAAATTGTACTGCGGAAGTGGAACTGCAATGCGTTTGGGAAGCACACAAATGTGTGATTAGAGGGGAAATCATAGCCCTGAAAGCTGCAAGAAATAAGCAAAGAACCCAATTATTAAACACATTATTAGAAGACTTGGATAAAATACAAGACATACATAAAAGATACCCAGGAAATCAGTCCCTTCTAGACAGTTTACAACACAAGAGGGATCAACTTAATTTGTTTCTGGGTGCTGAGACCAAACACGCAGCTCTATACCTCAAAAAAAACATTTTATGAGGGAAATAACAAACAAGGTAAACTTCTAGCCAGACTCCTTAGACAACGGACTAATAAGCGCCACATAATGACAATAAAAGTCCATAAAGGGAGGGCCTGGACCTCTTCTAGAGACATAGCAGACAAATTTAGAACATATTACGAAGGATTATATAATTTGGAGAAGGACCAGCCCTCTCCCTCTGAACAAGATATCTCCTCATATCTATCACAATTACACCTTCCCTCTCTCACTGAAGAACAGCAAACAAAACTAGATTCACTGTTATCTCTTAAGGAGGTACAGGAGGCCATATCTGCTTTTCCTTTAGGGAAAGCCCCAGGCCCTGACAGTTTTGGAAATGCCTATTATACTAAATTTAAAAATATCCTAGCCCCTCACCTACTGTCTTACTTTCAGGACATAGATAAAAACAAGCCTTTCTCCCCTTGAGCATTACAGGCACATATCGCAGTCATCCCGAAAACCGGGTAAACCGGCAGATCAGATTCCCAATTATCAGCCTATATCCCTCCTAAATTCAGATATCAAAATATATGCGAAAATTTTAGCGATCAGACTAAATTCTGTTCTCCCCTTAATAATACATCAAGATCAGGTTGGTTTCATTCCAACAGAGAAGCCAAAGATAATACAGTTCGTAACATGCATTTAATTTGGCATTCAAAGGCTGCTAGAATTCCAGCAGTGTGGCTCTCCACTGATGCGGAAAAGGCTTTTGACCGCGTGAGCTGGTCATTTCTTAAGCTGACACTGTGGTCATTTGGTTTGGGGAGTGCCATGTTACATAGGATATTTGCCCTTTACGCCTGTCCTATCGCCCGCATAACACTTAATGGCATACTTTCACAATCCTTTCAAATTTCTAACGGTATGCGACAGGGGTGCCCTCTCTCTCCTTTATTATTTGTTTGCTCCTTAAAAACCTTAGCTGCCAAAATTAGACTTAACAAAGAAATTACAGGTGTGGTAGTGGGGAAGGGGGAGTATAAGTTATCCCTATTTGCTGACGACATCCTTTTTACTCTTAACAGACCTGATGAGTCCATACCTCCCCTGATGGATGAATTAAGTTTATTTAACAAACTTATAAACTTTTTAATTAACCACTCTAAATCCGAGATATTGGCAGTCTCTCTTCCTCAACAGATGGAACTCAAGATCAAAACATATTGCCCTTTTAGATGGTGTGTTAACTCTATAAAATACTTAGGCATCCAATTAGCAGACAAAATAGACCTGATTTATAAATTAAATTATATCCTGATCCGGAGGGCCCTGGCCAGAGATCTTTCCTCCTGGAACTCTAAGCATCTGTCATGGCTGGGGAGGATTAACTCCATTAAAATGAATGCTTTCCCTAGACTATTATATATTTTACAGACTCTCCCTATTCCTCTCCCACCTTAATATACATCTCAGGTACAGCAGATATTCCATTCATTCATCTGGAAGGGCAAGCAACCTAGAATTAATAAAATGACCATGATACGATCTAGGGAACAGAAAGGATTGGGAGTCCCTAACATAGACTTATACAGAATAGCTATTTTTATCCAGCGAATACTAGACTGGAAGATACATAAGACACAAAAACGATGGATAGAGTTAGAAGAAAACTTAAACCTAGATATAAAACTGTCCACACTTTGTTGGCACCCTAACATTAAAACACTAGCTAAGAACATCACTAACCCTATAAATAAAGAGACTATACAGCAATGGACACTGGCAAACAGGATAAATCCATATATCTCATCGAATCCCTCCCCACTAACTTCCTTGATCCACAATAATGAATTTTCAGTAGTAGACTTGGGGGGAGTCTCGGGTCCAGATAATAGAATTATAGACTTAGATATTCATCAAATAACTGACAATGAATGTCTGAAGTCTCAAACACAATTACAAGAACAAGGGCTTACATGGCCCCAGAATTGGTTTAATTATAGACGGGTATATCACTACATAATGACCCATAAACACAGTAACAATATGCTGAGGCCCCTCACAGCTCTAGAGAAATTGTTTACGGCCACTCACCCGAAGAAACAAACCTTGTCCAGAATACAAGCCATATTAACACAACCCACGCCAGGCAATCTTCCCACCTCAATTGAATCTTGGGAAAGGGAATTAGGGATTATAATATTGCCTCATATGGCAGTAAATATTTTTAGAAACACAAAATCATCTTAATCTTCGGCCTATATAGTTGAGTTGAACTATAAAATACTTCATAATTGGTACCTCACCCCAAGACGTATACATAGGCTATACCCTACAGCCACCAATAGCTGCTGGAGATGCAGGCATGCGGGCAGTGGAATGGGACAAATGTGGTGGTGGTGTAATGGAATAAACAAGTTATGGAGGGACGGTATTAGAGAAATGGAAGACACCCTTGAAATTGCGATCCCCTTAGACCCCCTAATTTTCCTACTTAATAAATCTATGAAACTACCATCCAAAGCTCACCAAATATTACTTCAAATAATGATAAATGGTGTGAAATCCATTATAGCCAAGCACTGGAAGTCCAACACGCCCCCAAACCTACTCATGTGGAGAGGTAGAGTCTCAGAGTTAATGGAGCTCGAGGAATATGGTTCTTATAAAAATGATACGAGAGACCCATACATTGCAGACCAGGCCATCTGGGAACAGTACCAATTAAAGCACAGAGAAACATTGGCAAGCAGTGCATTGACCTAGTTCAGACATATTGCAACAGGTGACCCTTATTAAGTTACTTATTGTAGGAGATGATAGCAGTAAAAGTGTTTTAGACCGACAATCAACCAATTAAACTGTTTTGCAGCTAAATATAATAATCTGTGTCCCTCATGGGACTTGAAGACACAACTTATTTTGTTAGGATAACATTTTTGAGAATTATTTTTGCTTTAACGGTATCTGTATTCATGTATATATTAAAACTTGTTGTTTCTGTGATTCTGAATTGTAACATGTAATTCATATGATTTATTCTCAATAAAAAGAAGTTGGATTAAAAATACATTACAAAGTACACTTACACGCATAATAACACTATGTGAAGAAAAAAGATTCAAGAAAATATATGTTTGTACATATGTATTTATCTCTGTATATATGTAGTTACAGACATATATATGCATATAAACACATATGAACACTCATATATTTAAGTACTTTGGAGCCCTTTGCAGTAAAGTAGATGGAAACATATACAAATATATTTATGCAATATTAATTTTTAATAAAGTGTTATACTGTGTATGTACTGTAAATATTTCACATTCCAGTGTTTTGCAGATAGCAGAATATGTTACATATATATATATATATATATATATATATATATATATATATATATATACTAATGTCTGAGGATGGGAGAGGCCCCGAAAACATTAACTGGAATAAAGTAATGTTTGGAAAAATGGAGAGTGCCTTCCTGATGAGATTTATTGTACTTTGATTATTTGAAGTGCACCCCAGTGGTTGCTGCATATGGACAAAGTGAGTGCTGGGTATCTATACCTATTTCTAATCATATATATATATATATATATATATATATATATATATATATATATATATATATATATATATATATATATATATATATAGATATATATTGTACCACTTATTTGAAGTGCACCCCGGTGGTTTCTGCATATGGGCAAAGTAAGTGCTGGATCCCACACACGGATTATATATATATATATATATATATATATATATACACACACACACAACCAGTGGTGGTTAATAGCTACTAGTGTCAGGTTAGCGAGCAAGTGTAAACTGTTTACTTTCAACTCATAATACGAGTGCAAAACGATGCACGTTAAAAATAAAATTACATAAACATTTACCGATACATATCCTTTTATTGTGCATATTCAAATTTGAATTAAAATGGTTACACTAATCTAAGTACAAATATAAATCACTGTTTCCAGTTTTTAATAACATCCTAAAGCCTGGTAATAGTGATAATAGTTATACTGTAAGATTTTTACATAAGTGGTTACTGCTGTATGTCTTTACAAAGACAAATGTTTCTTGTCCTTATAAAAAAAAAAAAACTTTATGTATTCTGCATTGGGAAAGGAAGAAGAATCACAAATTCATAGCTGCAGTATGCTGTTCATGACTTGAGTTTTCCCATGGTTAAAATATGAAATAAATGGCTTGGAGCAGTACAAAATTTTACAATACAGTGTAAAGAGGAATCCTGAAGGTCAAGATACGGAAACTCACATAAGGCATATTGCTAATAGGAAAGATTAGTCTGAATATTAACAATTAATGATTAAAAATGTTACTGTAGTTTTACTTATGTTTAATTCCCTTTCAAGTCTTTTACTAGTATCCATTCCTAATTAAATATTAAAATGACGAGAAAAAGAAAAAGGCTAATTACATATTTAGATCAAGAAATATGTTAAGTTACTCCATTAATCACAAAAAGTCCACTTACCACAAAGAAATTGCCTGCCTGCTACTGATATTTCCAAGCCTTTTCATGCAAAAAAAGATTAAAGAAATGAAAAAAAATGTTTTATGACTCAAGGGGTCTTGGTTACATTAATATTGGCTTAAAATGCTTGTATGAAATTAATGTCCGGATTGGAAAAATTATGATTACATTTTTTTTTACAGATATATTTCAGCTAAGCCCATTTATAGTTTGCATTATATCTGAATTTCAGAATTACTTCATGTTAAAACAAAAAGGATGATGTTTTGCTTCCACATATATTAAAATTATAATTACATCCTGGAATTAGAATGTCTGTTTAAAATAATTGGTTAGAAACTAAGTTCTGGGTCAATAATTCAGATAGTTCCATTAGTTTACCATTCCAAAAAACACACACATGTTACACACTCACACACATAACAACATGAGTACGCACACACAATAGCAAGGATTTTGTCAGGGTCAGGCTTGATGCCATCCCTATTGATAATATGCCCAAAGTAGCATAGCTTAGCCTTCCAAAAATGGCATTTCTCCTTATTTAATTTCAGTCCGGACTCTCTAATGGTCTGCAGCACATGGCTCAATCGCTGATCATATTCTTCCAATGAAAACCCATACACTAAGATATTGTCCATGACGACTGCCGTGCCCTCGTGGAACTCATCTCTCTTTAAAAGATTTCCAGAGCAGAGGATATCCCGAAGGGAAGTCTGCAGAAGCAAAACGGACCTATTGGTGTAATTAAGGTAGTCAGTTTGCGGCCCTTTGAATCTAGGGATATCTGCCAGAAGCCGCTGGAAGCATCCAGTGTAGAGAAGAACTTTGCCCCAGCCAATTTCAAAGCTATGTCTTCATGTGTCGGCAGCACATATCTATCTCTCTTTACTGCCTCATTCAGCCTTTTTAAGTCTACGCAGATGCATACCTTCCCGTTTTTCTTTGCAACAGGCACAATGGGGGCACATCAGTGAGTTGCTTCAACAACCTCTTCAATAACTCCCATATTCTTCAAACGCAGAAGTTCCTTCTCCACTTGAGGCATGAGCAGGAGCGGAGTAGTAATGCTGTATGGGACTGTGTCCCTTTTAAGTAATATTTGGTCTGGGTTGCAATTCAGTAGGCCCAATTCACCAAACATATCTTCTGAAATCTCATTCACTCTGGCGACTAGGCCCAAACCACAAGCTGCTTTTCTGCTTAATAGGTTGTTAACACACTGACTTCTAATCACATGCACCCACATGGTGAATTTCCTCTGCTTGTACTTGCAGCTGGCAAGAAATTTCCCCCGCACAATCAATTCCGCCACTGGGACTATGAACTTTTGTTATAACTTTCGCCAGCTGAGGCTGTCGAGGCAGTTTTATGACTGCTGCAAGGGACATAACAGTGACACTTCTTGACCCTCCAGGTCACTATCCATCAGCATCTCCTTAATGTATTCAGTTTTCCACACCACTTCAAAATGGCCCATTTGTTACATTTTCTACATCTTTTGTCTTTAGCAGGGCATTTGACACTCTGCTCGTTGCCAAATCCAATGTTAAATCAGCCTCCAACTGTAGCTTCAGTGAGACTTCAGAATCTGCAATTCCTATGACTATTCTGTCTCTGATTTGCTCCTCTTTAGCAACACTAAACTCACAGAATTCAGCTAGTTCATACAGGCTGCGCAGAAATGACTCCACAGATTCTCCCACACGCTGGGCACATTTCTAAAAACAAGTCCTTTCATGAACCACATTTCTTTTGGGCACAAATTGGGCACTGAGTTTGTTCATAACTATTTCAAAGTCAAATTCTTCCCCTTCTCGGAATGTAAAGGCATTGAGCACTGGCTCCACATCTTTCCCCATAGAGTATAAAAGAGAATTAACTTGTACTTAACCACTCTTCTTGTCCAGCTTAGAAGCAATCCTGAGGGCGCTGAAACTGATGATGCCATGTGGGCCAAGCTGCAGGCTGAGAGAAATCAAAAGGCTCAGGTGGGGTAAACTTCGACATCGTCATCAATCAGGAAACAGAAGCGCAGGCAAGAACTTCTGACACCATGTCATGAGTGCAGGACACAGCATAAAAGGAACAACGATATTTTATTGCATAGAAGTATACATCTGGTACAATACATGTCACTTAAAAAACTGAGACACACCACTAACGGCCCCAGGCCACGCCCCCATCCGGTGACGTCACCTCCCACTCTCATCACAACTTATATGAGCTTGTAATGCTGAAAATATGGCATTTTCAGTGTTAAAACAGCACTGCAGCTATTACAAGTCTCAACGGTATATGTGTACTGCACACCTTTTAGCCTGTAACATCAGTACCGCACTCGTAAAAATGGCATTTTTTTCATGGGACTCCTATAGTGCCGGTATTACGAGCATTACAGCCTAAAACCATAAGATCTGTAACGCCATCTAAAGTCAGTAGTTATGAGTTTTACACTACAAAACTAACTTAAAACTCATAACTAAAATGTTACAAAGTACACTAACACCAATAAACTACCTACTAACCCCTAAACCAAGGCCCTCCCACATCGCAAACACTATAATAAATGTATTAACCCCTAATCTGCCGCTCCCGACATCGCCGCAACAAACAAAAATTATTAACCCCTATTTCGCCTCTCTCCAACATCGTCACCACTATACTTAAGTTATTAACCCCTAAACCGCCACCCTCCCGCAAACACTATTTAAATATTATTAACCCATAATCTGCCGTCCGCCCACATCGCCCCCGCTATACTAAAGTTATTAAGCCCTAAACCGCAAGCCACTATAATAAACCTATTAACCCCTAAACCGAAAGCATCCACAACAAATTATACTAAATAAAACTATTAACTCCTAAACCGAAAGCCCCCACATCGCAATAAACTAATTTAAACTATTAAATGCTAAACCTAACGCCACCCTAACTTTAGATTAAAATTAAATTTTCCCTAATTTAAATTAAATTAAAACTTACCTGTCAAATTAAAAAAACTAACACCTAGATTACGAGTTTTGCGTTAGAGGTACTAACGAGCAGTTTATGCTTACCGCTCACTTACAGAGAGCGCTGGTATGACAGGTTTTTACAAACCAGACAAGAAGTGAGCGTTGAGCAAAATTTTGCTCATTACCGCACTCCAATACCAGTGCTGCTTACGTTAGCGGTGAGCTGGTGTAACGTGCTTGTGCACGATTTCCCCATAGGAATCAACAAGGAGAGCCGGCTGAAAAAAAGTCTAACACCTGCCAAAAAGCAGCGTAAAACTCCTTAATGCAGCCCCATTGATTCCTATAATAAAATTTACGTTTACACCTAACACCCAAACATGAACCCCGAGTCTAAACACCCCTAATCATACACTTATTAACCCCTAATCTGCCGCCCCCAACATCACCAACACCTACATTATATTATTAACCCCTAATATGCCGCTCCGGACACCACCGACACTTACATTATATTATTAACCCCTAATCTGCTGCCCCCAACATCGCTGACACCTACATTATATTATTAACCTAATCTGCCGCTCCGGACACTGTCGACACCTACATTATATTATTAACCCCTAATCTGCCGCTCCCGACATCGCCGACACCTACATTATATTATTAACCCCTAATCCGCCGCACCCAATGTCGCCGCCACCTACCTACACTTATTAACCCCTAATCTACTGCCCCCAACGTCGCTGCCACTATATTAAAGTTATTAACCTCTAAATTTTAGTCTAAACCTAATCCTAACCCCCCAACTTAAATATAATTACAATAAATCTAAATAAAATTCCTATCATTAACTAAATTATTCCTATTTAAAACTAAATACTTACCTATAAAATAAACCCTAAGGTAGCTATAATATAACTAATAGTTATATTGTATCTAGCTTAGGGTTTATTTTTATTTTACAGGCAAGTTTGTATTTATTTAAACTAGGTAGAATACTTATTAAATAGTTATTAACTATTTAATAACTACCTAGCTAAAAAAAATACAAAAGTACCTGTAAAATAAAACCTAACCTAAGTTACTATTACACATAACACTACACTATAATTAAATTAATTCCCTAAATTAAATACAATTAAATAAAATTAGCTTAAGTCCAAAAAAACAAACACTAAATTACAGAAAATAATAAACAAATTACAAGATTTTTAAACTAATTACACCTAATCTAATCCCCCTAACAAAATAAAAAAGCCCCCCAAAAATAAAAAAGCCCTACCCTACACTAAATTACAAATAGTCCTTAAAAGGGCCTTTTGCGGGGCATTGACCCAAAGTAATCAGCTCTTTGACCTGTAAAAAAAATTACAAATCCCCCCAACATTAAAACCCACCACCTACACAACCAACCCTACTCTAAAACTCACCCAATACCCCCTTAAAAAAACCTAACACTAACCCCTTAAGATCACCTTATTGGGAGAAGTCTTCATCCAACCGGGCCGGAGTCCTCAACGAAGCAGGGAGTAGTCTTCATCCAAGCCGGAGAAGTGGTCCTCGAGATGGGCAGAAGTCTTCATCCAGACGGCATCTTCTATCTTTATCCATCCGGCGCGGAGTGGGTCCATCTTCAAGACATCCGAGGTGGAGCATCCTCTTCACCTGACGGCTAACACAGAATGAAGGTACCTTTAAGTGACGTCATCCAATATGGCGTCCCTTCAATTCCGATTGGCTGATAGAATTCTATCAGCCAATCGGAATTAAGGTAGAAAAAATCTTATTGGCTGATGCAATCAGCCAATAGGATTGAAGTTCAATCCTATTGGCTGATCCAATCAGCCAATAGAATGCAAGCTCAATCCTATTGGCTGATTGGATCAGCCAATAGGATTGAACTTCAATCCTATTGGCTGATTGCATCAGCCAATAGGATTTTTTCTACCTTAATTCCGATTGGCTGATAGAATTCTATCAGCCAATCGGAATTGAAGGTACGCCATCTTGGATGACGTCACGTAAAGGTACCTTCATTCTGTGTTAGGTGGGTTTTAGAGTAGGGTTGGTTGTGTGGGTTTTAATATTGGGGGGGATTTGTCATTTTTTTACAGGTAAAAGAGCTGATTACTTTGGGGCAATGCCCCGCAAAAGGTCCTTTTAAGGGCTATTTGTAATTTAGTGTACGGTAGGGCTTTTTTATTTGGGGGGGGGCTTTTTTATTTTGTTAGGGGGATTAGATTAGGTGTAATTAGTTTAAAAATCTTGTAATTTGTTAATTATTTTCTGTAATTTAGTGTTTTTTTTTTGTACTTTAGCTAATTTTATTTAATTGTATTTAATTGTATTCAATTGTGTTTAATTGTATTTAATTTAGGGAATTAATTTAATTATAGTGTAGTGTTAGGTGTAATTATAACTTAGGTTAGGTTTTATTTTACAGGTACTTTTGTATTTATTTTAGCTAGGTAGTTATTAAATAGTTAATTACTATTTAATAACTATTGTACCTAGTTAAAATAAATACAAACTTGCCTGTTAAATAAAAATAAACCCTAAGTTAGATACAATGTAACTATTAGTTATATTGTAGCTAGCTTAGGGGCTTATTTTATAGGTAAGTATTTAGTTTTAAATTGGAATATTTTAGTTAATGATAGGAATTTTATTTAGATTTATTGTAATTATATGTAAGTTAGGGGGGGTTAGGTTAGGATTAGACTTAGATTTAGGGGTTAATAACTTTAATATAGTGGCGGCGATGTTGGGGGTTAATAAATGTAGGTAGGTGTTGACGATGTTAGGGATAGCAGATTAGGGGTTAATAATATTTAACTAATGTTTGTGAGGCAGGAGTGCAACGGTTTAGGGGTTAATATATTTATTATAGTGGTGGCGATGTCCGGTTTGGCAGATTAGGGGTTAAAAATTTAATTTTAGTGTTTGCAGTGCGGGAGGGCCTCGGTTTAGGGGTTAATATGTAGTTAATGGGTGTTAGTGTACTTTTTAGCACTTTAGTTAAGAGTTTTATGCTACGGCGTTGTACCATAAAACTCTTAACTACTGACTTTAAAATGTGGTACCAGTCTTGACAGGAAAGGGTGTACCGCTCACCGTTTGGCAGACTCGTAATACCGGCCCTATGCAAGTCCCATTGAAAAAATAGGATACGTAATTTACGTTAGTGGATTTGCGGTATTTCCAAGTCTGGCCAAAAAAGTGAGCGGTACACCTGTACCTGCAAGACTCGTAATACCAGCGGGCTTTAAAAAGCAGCGTTAGGACCGGCCAACGCTGCTTTTTAAGCCTAACGCAAAACTTGTAATCTAGTCGTAAGTTTAAACTAACAATTAAACTAATATATCTATTAAACTAAAATTTAACTAACTACCAATTAAATTAAATTAAACTAAACTACATATTAAAAAAATACTAACACTACTCATTGCATCTAATATAATAGCCCTATCAAAAGAAAAAATCCCACCCAAAATACAAAAAAAAACTCTAGCCTACAATAAACTACCAATGACCCATAAAAGGGCCTTTTGTGGGGCATTGCCCTAAAGATATCAGCTCTTTTACCTGTAAAAAAACACAAAGACCCCCCAACAGTAAAAATCACCACCCAACCAACCCCCCAAAATAAAAAACCTAATTCTAAAAAAAACCTAAGCTACCCATTGCCCTGAAAAGGGCATTTGCAATGGCATTTCCCTTTAAAAGGCATTTAGCTCTTTTACTGCCCAGACCCTAAACTAAAAAATAAATACCACCCAATAAACCCTTAAACAAGCCTAACACTAACCCCCTGATGATCCACTTACAGTTTTTGAAGTCCCACTTGAACGATCTTCATCCCGGCGAAGTCTTCATCCAGGCGGCCTCTTCAATCTTCATCCCTGCGGCGACATCCTAATCCAAGTGCCGAGAAGTCTTCATCCAGGCGGCCTCTTCAATCTTCATCCAGGCGGCATCTTCTATCTTGATCCCGGAGGCGCGGAGCAGGTCCATCCTGAAGACATCTGGTGGGGAGCATCCTCTTCATATGGTCGCCGCCGTACACTAATTCTTCAATGCAAGGGACGCAATTCAAGATGGCCAAAATTAGCCAATAGAATGAGAGCTGCTTAAATTCTATTGGCTGATTCGAACAGCCATTAGGATTTTAGCAGCCCTAATTACTATTGGCTGATTCAAATTTTTCAGTCAATAGGAATACAAGGGATGCCATCTTGAATTGCATCCCTTGCATTTAAGATTCAGTATATGTCGGTGACTGTATGAAGAGGATGCTCCGCGCTGGATGTCTTAAGGATGGATCCGCTTCATGCTTCCTGGATCAAGATAGAAGATGCCGCCTAGATAAAGATTGAAGAGGCCATCTGGATGAAGACTTTTCACCGCTTGGATCAGGACGTCGCCGCAGGGATGAAGATGGAAGTGACCACCTAGATGAAGACTTCGCAGGGATGAAGATAATTCAAGCGGGACTTCAAAAACTGTAAGTGGATCATCAGGGGGTTAGTGTTATATTTTTTTAAGGGTTTATTGGGTGGGTTTTTTTTTAGTTTAGGGTCTGGGCAGTAAAAGAGCTAAATGCCCTTTTAAGGGCAATGCCCATACAAATGACCTTTTCAGGGCAATGGGTAGCTTAGGTTTTTTTTAGAATTAGGTTTTTTATTTTGGGGGGTTGGTTGGGTGGTGGGTTTTACTGTTGGGGGGTCTTTGTGGTTTTTTTTACAGGTAAAAGAGCTGATATCTTTGGTGCAATGCCCCACAAAAGGCCCTTTTAAGGGCCATTGGTAGTTTAATGTAGGCTAGGCTTTTTTATTTTGGGTGGGCTTTTTTATTTTGATATGGCTATTGGATTAGATGTAATTCTTTTTTATTTTTGATAATTTCATTTTTTTATTTTTTGTAATTTAGTATTTGTTATTTTTGTAACTTAGTATTTTCTTTTGTAATTAGATACAGCTAGATTATGAGTTTTGCGTTATGAGCTGTGCGGTGCTACCGTGCAGTTTTTTCTCACCGCTCACTTACCTGCAGCGCTGGTATTACAGGTTTTTACAAACCCGGCGTTAAAAGGCAAGAAGTGAGCGTAGAACAAAATTGTGCTCCATACCGCACTTCAATACCAGCGTTGCTTAAGTCAGCGGTTAGCTGGTCGTACGTGGTGCTCGTGCACGATTTCTCCATAGACATCAATGGGGAGAGCCGGCTTTCCTCAAATTATATAGTGACTCTCTAAGGTTAGATGTTAGTATATTGGGTTCAAATACAATCTCTATGTAGCAGTATTCACCAGATAGGAACAAGCCGTAATAAAAAGTTCAAAAGAGTGCAGTGTTAAAATTGATACTTTGTAAACGGAATAGACTGCTCTTAGTGCCTTGCACGCAGTATTGATGTTACAAGTATTTAGACGTAGTTATGTCCAGAATTGAACAGTATCTATAGTACACCTTTCGGTTGAGACTCACCTTACTCCTTATGCCGTTACAGTTTTACTCACAGCTTGTGTGGTTTGATGATTTGCTTACAGCTCGACCAGTATTTCCTCAGCTCCGCCGCATGTACTTGGCATCTGACGTCACACTCCCAATATACTAACATCTAACCTTAGAGTCACTATATAATTTGAGGAAACTGTTTAATATCATGTATAGCAAAATCTGTACATTTTCATGTTATTAACATTAGGATTTTTACATATTTCATGTTTTTTTCCTCTTTTAACTTGGGAGACGTCCCACAGCCTAATAAGGTTTCTGAACGGTAAAAATCAAAATTCAATTTTAATATATTTTTTAATAAACTGTAATGATTTTTAACTAATTTTTTGGTCATTTGTGTGAAATTTTGGTTTAAGTTAGGACACTCTGAAACTTATATTTGTTTCTGTACATATCAGACCCTAAAATATTTTCATTGGCTAAACTATCTGTCTACATTACGCAAAAGGTATATTGCACTTATTACGATTTTAAGACAAACTACTGCAACATAGTTTATTAGAACATATTGTCCATGCACTTTAAAATAAGTTAGATTTGGGTCCACTAATTACTGTACACTTTATAGATGTCAAATATAGAAATATTGATTCTATAAACCTCTATCGTCATTTACTGGAGAATCCACATATACACTGTAAATTTATGCACAGCATCTTGCACTTCACAGGGTAACAGTTATCCTAAAATATTTTGAATTCATTTGATACGCTTCTCATCTGGTATTTAGAAAATCACTTAAAAATGTACTTTTAGCTGGTAACAGCACCCTCACTCCACCTCTTATTACACAACACCTAACACTACACTACAATTAAATAAATTACCTACATTAAATACAATTAAATAAATTAAATTACATGAGCTAAATCACAAAAAAACCCACTAAATTACAGAACTTTAAACTAATTACACCTAATCTAATAGCCCTATCAAAATAAAAAAAAGCCCACCCAAAATAAAAAAAAAACCTAGCCTAAACTAAACTACCAATAGCCCTTAAAAGGGCCTTTTGGGGGGCATTGCCCCAAAGAAATCAGCTCTTTTACCTGTAAAAAAAAATACATACAACCCTCCCAACAGTAAAACCCACCACCCACACAACCAACCCCCCAAATAAAAGCCTAACTAAAAAAACCTAAGCTCCCCATTGCCCTGAAAAGGGCATTTGGATGGACATTGCCCTTAAAAGGGAATTTAGCTCTATTGCTGCCCAAAGCGCTAACCTAAAAATGAAACCCACCCAATACACCCTTAAAAAATCCTAAGACTAACCCCTGAAGATTCACTTACCGGGAGAAGTCTTCACCCAAGCGGCAAGATGTCCTCAACGAAGCCGGCAGAAGTGGTCCTCCAGACGGGCAGAAGTGCTCCTCCAGACGGGCAGAAGTCTTCATCCAGATGGCATCTTCTATCTTCATCCTTCCGACATGGAGCGGCTCCATCTTAAAGACATCCGGCACGGAGCAACCTCTTCAAACAACGTCTTCTTCGGAATGAATATCTCTTTAAGTGACGTCATCCAAGATGGCATCCCTTAGATTCCGATTGTCTGATAGAATTCTATCAGCCAATCGGAATTAAGGTAGAAAAAATCCTATTGGCTGATGCAATCAGCAAATACGATTGAGCTAACATTTTATTGGCTGTTCCAATCAGCCAATAGAATGCAAGTTCAATCCTATTGGCTGATTGGATCAGCCAAAAGCATTGAAGTTTAATCTTATTGGCTGATTGAATTCTATCAGCCAATCGGAATCTAAGTGACGCCATCTTGGATGACGTCACTTAAAGAGATATTTATTCTAAAGAAGACGTCGTTTGAAGAGGATGCTCCTCGCCGGATGTCTTGAAGATGGAGCCGCTCCGCATCGGAAGGATGAAGATAGAAGATGACGTATGGATGAAGACTTCTGCCCGTCTGGAGGAGCACTTCTGCCCGTCTAGAGGACCACTTCTGCCGGCTTTGTTGAGGACATCTTGCCGCTTGGGTGGGTTTATTTTTAGGTTAGGGCTTTGGGCAGCAATAGAGCTAACTGGTTGTTTGTATTTTTTTTTACAGGTAAAAGAGCTGATTTCTTTGGGCAATGCCCTGCAAAAGGCCCTTTTAAGGGCTATTGATAGTTTAGTTTAGGCTAGGTTTTTTTTTATTTTGGGTGGGCTTTTTTTATTTTGAGGCTATTTTTGGGCTCTTAGATTAGGTGTAATTAGTTTAAAGATCTGTCATTTGTTTTTTATTTTCTTTAATTTAGTGTTTTTTTGTGATTTAGCTAATTTAATTTACTTTATTTAATTGTATTAAATGTAGGTAATTTATTTAATTGTAGTGCAGTGTTAGGTGTTATTGTAACTTAGGTTAGGTTTTATTTTACAGGTAAATTTGTATTTATTTTAGCTAGGTAGTTATTAAATAGTTAATAACTATTTAGTAACTATTCTACCTAGTTAAAATAAATACAAACTTGTCTGTAAAAAAACTTGCTTGTGCACAATTCCCCCATAGGAAACAATGGGGCCGTTTGAGCTGAAAAAAAAACCAACACCTGCAAAAAATCAGTGTTCAGCTCCTAACGCAGCCCCATTGTTTCCTATGGGGAAACACTGCCTAAGTCTGCACCTAACACCTTAACATGTACCCCGAGTCTAAACACCCCTAACCCTACACTTATTAACCCCTAATCTGCCGCCCCCGCTATCGCTGACCCCTGCATTTTATTATTAACCCCTAATCTGCCGCTCCGTACACCGCCGCAACCTACGTTATCCCTATGTACCCCTAATCTGCTGCCCCTAACACCGCTGACCCCTATATTTATTAACCCCTAATCTGCCGCCCCCAACGTCGCCGCCGCCTACCTACAATTATTAACCCCTAATCTGCCGACCGGACCTCACCGCTACTCTAATAAATGTATTAACCCCTAAAGCTAAGTCTAACCCTAACCCTAACACCCCCCTAAATTAAATATAATCTTTATCTAACTAAATAAAATAAATCTTATTAAATAAATTATTCCTATTTAAAGCTAAATACTTACCTGTAAAATAAACCCTAATATAGCTACAATATAAATAATAATTATATTGTAGCTATTTTAGGATTAATATTTATTTTACAGGCAAATTTGTATTTATTTTAACCAGGTACAATAGCTATTAAATAGTTAATAACTATTTAATAGCTACCTAGTTAAAATAATTACAAAATTACCTGTAAAATAAATCCTAACCTAAGTTACAATTAAACCTAACACTACGCTATCAATATATTAATTACATACAAATACCTACAAATAAATACAATTAGATCCAAGATCCAATCAGCCAATAAGATTGAGCTCGCATTCTATTGGCTGTTCCGATCAGCCAATAGAATGCAAGCTCAATCTGATTTGCTGATCCAATCAGCCAATCGGATTGAACTTGAATCTGATTGGCTGATTCAATCAGCCAATCAGAATTTTCCTACCTTAATTCCAATTGGCTGATAGAATACCTATACCGACGAGACTTGTAATAGCTGAGGTGCTGTTTTAAAATGCCATATTTTCAGCGTTATGAGTTGCAACCCAAAACTCATAATCTAGGTGATAGAGAGTTATACGAGTAATAAACATTAGAGCAGCAAGAAATTAATCACAACATAAATCCCAGTATAAAGTATGTGATAACAGGGATCTTACATCAGAAGTATGAATAACCTCATAGTTATGTAGCTGTCAATATATCTTTAATTGCAGGTAAGTCAGCCTATTCCAATTCTATTCACAAAACCAAAAAGCCCCCAAGAACCCTACTTCCAAGTCCATTCAAATTCTGGGACATTAGTGGTCACAAACCTTGGCTTTGACTCACGTACACTAAAGGTTCTCACAGGTATCCCCTAAGACTCCACTATCTCTCTATATCAGATGAAGTAAGAATTCTAATTTTCTTTCTGGAAGTCATGGATTGGAGGATCATCAGGATCCCTGATCTGCTATATTCATCTTTAAGGCCCATAATGTAGGAGTGAGACTTGAAGAGGCTTGACGGTAATGGAGTTATTGTGAAATCAAGTTGACAGCACCTGATCTTTGCATAAGCACAACAAGGTACTCTGCGCTGTCCTCCTTGTAAACAATTTTGTCTCACCTTCCCAGCTACAACCACCTGGACCACCTAATTAATAAGTTATCAATTGTTGGGGGCCTAAAGCATTGTTACTGCAATATTTTAACATCATAGAATCCATTTATAGATCAATAGTGGAAGCATTGGCAACATTGGGTGCAGCACCGGCTTCAGGGTCTCATTAAATCCACTCATTTTGCAGGTTCAGCCAAAAAACAAGCAGCAATCATCATAATTTGCTTATACAGCAAGTGTTACCTAAAGGTACTCTGCAGAAGGGTTAATAAGAGGGTGTAGCCTCTGATATGCTCTGTAATACTATGGCTGCCAGCAGTCTGAAAAATAATGTCATCGGTAGAGGATCTTGATCTAATATAAGATCTATATAGAATGATATCAGGTGGCTTCAATATAGGAAGATTTCAGATTGGAAATGTTAGCGTATAGTAGACTATTGCTCCGGCTATAAATAAAAAAAAATAACAAACTAATAAGAGAACAAAAATAGAAGCAGTATTATGTATGCTTGAGCGATGTTAAAGGGACAGTCTACTCCAGAATTTGTATTGTTTAAAATGATAGATAATACCTTTTATTTCCCATTTCCCAGTTTTGCATTACCAACACGGTTACATTAATACAATTTTTTACCTCTGTGATTACCTTGTATCCAAGCCTCCACAGACTGCCCCCTTATGCCAGTGCTTTTGACAGACATGCATTTTAGCCAATCAGTGCTTACTCATAAATAACTCCACAGGAGTGAGCACAATGTTATCTACTGTATATGGCACACATTAACTAGTGTTGCCTAGCTGTAAAAAAACGGTCAAAATGTATTGATATAAGAGGCAGCCTTCAAGGGCTTAGAACTTAGCATATGAGCCTACCTAGGTTTAGCTTTCAACCAAGAATAACAACAGAACAATGCAAATGTGATGATAAAAGTAAAATGGAAAGTTGTTTAAAATTGCATGCCCTATCTGAATCATGATAGTTTATTTATGAGTAGATTGTCCCTTTAACACATAACAGTGCTAGTATCTTTGTGCTTCACTTGTAATCTATCCCTAAATGTTTGACAATGTTTCATTCACTGTGTTACAGTGTATTTAGAAATACAACTAATTAAATATAGAACATACAAAATCACATGAGCCCATGTGGTGTGTCCATCACAGAGTAAATAAAATATTTGACGGAACATTGTTCACAAGCCGTACCTTGTTCAATGTCATTTTGCAGTTTATTATTCTAGCTTTTCTGCTGAAGCCAAACAATCTAATTTAACACATGATAGTTGCAAATCCTGTAATCTCCAGTTGTGGGGGAAGTTTGAGTATTAAATAAAAAAAATAGCAGCAAGCAAGGTATTAATTTTTTCTTATATAGTTTAAACTCTGCTGATACTGGACACTGCATAAAATGTAATTGCATAGGGCTCTATACACAAAGAGATTAATTGCAGGTGAATTGTAGGTGATGGGAAATCTTTCATTAACATTCCATTATCAAGGTCCAAACCCAATGAGTATCTCCTGCAAGAAGAGCTGAGTTAGCCCTGCGGAAGGCATATGGCTAGATTACGAGTTTTGCAGTATGAGTGAAAAAGCAGCGTTAAGGCTCTTTTTCACTACCACTGGTATTACGAGTCTTGCAGGTACAGCTGTGCCGCACACTTTTTTGGCTGTAACGCAATGTAACTACTACAGCTTTCAAAAAGTCCCTTTTCAATAGAACTTCCATAGCGCCGGTATTACGAGTCTGCATGGGAGGCCAAAAAGTGAATGGTACAACCAATAACTACAAAATCCATACCGTAAACTGAAAGTCAGTAGTTATGGGTTTTATGCTACAAAGATGTAGCATAGAACTCATAACTAAAGTGCTAAAAAGTACAATAACAGCCATAAACTACCTATTAACCCCTAAACCGAGGCCCTCCCGCATCACAAACACTAACATAAAATGATTAACCCCTAATATGCCACTCTGGACATTGCCGCCACTAGAATAAACATATTAACCCCTAAACTGCCGCCCTCCCGCATCGTAAACACTAGTTAAATATTATTAACCCCTAATCTGCTGTCCCTAACATCGCCGCAACCTACATTACTGTTATTAACCCCTAATCTGCTGTCCCTAACATCACCACCAGTATACTAAAGTTATTAACCCCTTAACCTAACCATAAGTCTAACCCTAACACCCACTAACTGTAATATAATTAAAATAAATCTAAATAAAACGTACTATCATTAACTAAATAATTCCTATTTAAAACGAAATACTTACCTATAAAATAAACCCTAAGCTAGCTACAATATAACTAATAGTTACATTGTAGCTAGCTTAGGTTTTATTTTTATTTCACAGGTAAGTTTGTATTTATTTTAACTAGGTAGACTAGTTAGTAAATAGTTATTAACTATTTAATAACTACCTAGTTAAAATAAATACAAATTTCCCTGTAAAATAAAACCTAACCTGTCTTACACTAACACTTAACCTTACACTACAATTAAATAAATTACATTAATTAAATACAATTAAAGGATTACTTTCTGTTATAATTTTTAAGCTAAACAACTAACATATTAAAGTTAATAAACATTAATTAAAACCTACTGACCTATATTTTCTCCAAAACAAAGTTTAATAACGTTCTAAAAGTTATATCTTTTATTCGCAGATGATGTCACGTTATCCTGCCCACTATTTTCAGCACTGCATGTTCAAAATACTTAAACCAATAACTTTGTGTTTAAAGCGCCATTTTGAAACCTAGGTATTGTAAACGGATTGGTACAGAGCAAAGGATACCCACGGAGTGGGTTTGGAAAACAATTAAATTTGCAGACAAGATTTCTGATATACGGTAGAGATATGTTAAGGAAATGCTATTGATAAAAAGAGTATTTGGGGTAGTTAGTTAGTAACAGGCATAGAAAATATTTACTTACAGTGGCCCTTTAACTAAATTGCAAAATAAAACAAAAACTAAATTACACAAAATAAAAAAGAAATTATCAAATATTTAAACTAATTACACCTAATCTAATAGCCCTATCAAAATAAAAAAAGCCCCCCCCCCAAATAAAAATAAATCCTAGCCTAAACTAAACTGCCAATAGCCCTTAAAAGGGCCTTTTGTGGGACATTGCCCCAAAGAAATCAGCTCTTTTACCTGTAAAAAATAATACAAACAAACCCCAACAGTAAAACCCACCACCCACACAACCAAACCCCCCAAATAAATTCCTAACTAAAAAAAACTAAGCTCTTCATTGCCCTGAAAAGGGCATTTGTATGGGCATTGCCCTTAAAAGGGCATGCAGCTCTTTTTCTGCCCAAACCCTAAGCTAAAAATAAAACCCACCCAATAAACCCTTAAAAAAACTTAATACTAACCTTCGAAGATCCACTTACAGTTTTTGAAGACCCGACATCCATCCTCAACGAAGCGGCAGAAGTCCTCATCGATGCCGGCAGAAGTCTTCATCCAGACGGCATCTTCTATCTTCATCCATCCGACGCGGAGCAGATCCATCGACGGCTCTTTCAGAATGAAGGTTCCTTTAAGGGACATCATCCAAGATTGCGTCCCTTGCAGGTGTTAGGCTTTTTTTTAGCCGGCTCTCCCCATTGATGTCTATGGGGAAATCGTGCACGAGCACGTAAAACCAGCTCAAAGCAGCGCTAGCATTGGAGAGTGGTATGGAGCTCAATTTTGCTCAACGCTCACTTATTGCCTGGTAACGCCGGGTTTATGAAAACCTGCGATAGCAGCGCTATAGGGAGGTGAGCGGTGGCAATAACTTGCAAGTTAGCACCGAGCAGCTCTTAACGCAAAACTCGTAATCTAGCCAATAGTTAATTTTGCATACAATTCACCTGCAATTCTCCTATTTTAAATTAATTGTACACAGCATTAAATAAGCAATGTGCATGGCTAACTTAGCTCTACTTGCATGAGATACTCACTGGGTTTGGCCCTTCGTAATGAATAATAAATGTTTCAATTCACCTACCATTTACCTCTTAATGAATAGACACCAAAATGATTACTGTCCCTTTAAGTCCCCACATTGACCTTGATCAAGGACAAATTTACCTACATGTTGTGCCTTGTTATGCCTATCTAATTATATATAAAGTGAAAAGTATAAACAACAGTACCATTAATCCATGCACTGGGGCGTAATTATCAATGTGTGGACGGACGTGATCTGCTGTAGCGATCATGTCCGCTGCACAACGATAAATGTCAACAGCATACGCTGGCGGCATTTATCATTACACAAGCATTTTACAAGAAATATTTGTGCAATGCCACCCCTGCACATTCGCGGCCAATTGGCCACTAGCAGGGGGTGTCAATCAAACCGATCGTATCCAATCAATTGTTGTCTGCCAGACCACTTCTTCTTAATTCCTGTTTCCGGCGAGCCTAAAGGCTCGCGTGGAAACAGATGCATTAGGGGACATATGGGGCATGATAAATCAGCCCCACTGTGTTAATATTCATTTAATTTTGTAAAATGCAGAAACATGATACTTAATTTTATAAGAATTCTTCAGTTTACTAGCTAATTTTGATTAAGATTTTATAGTGGCCAGGCCACAGGGCATAATTTTTCTTGTTCAGTAGAATCAAATGTAGAATCTTCTAAATTACATGTCACTAGAAACCAACAGTATACATTTAAAATGGCAACATTCATAAAGACATAGGGCTAGATTAATAGTTGGCGCAATAACCAGGTTCACTTGACCGTACTAAGTTAGCACTCAACTGTGATATTACAAGTACCTGGTAAATTGTGTTAACCAGAAAAGGGTTAGTGCTGCCAAATTCACTTGAGCCATCCCCATAGCTCTTATGAGTAAATATTATACACCTAGATTACAAGTTTTGCGCTATAGAGGGTTTGAAGCAACCGCAACAAAAGTTGAGTTATTTCACCCTCCAAAGCGCTGCCATTACAAGTTTTTTAAAAGCCGCCTTGTGCGTGCAATATGATGGCGATTAGCTCCATACCGCACAAAATCCAAGTGCTGCTTTTGATGTGCTTGTGCACACTTTCCCCATAGACATCAATGCGGAGCGAGTGTTGAGAAAATAAAACACCTGAGATCGCAGAATGAAAAGCTCCAAAAAGCAGCCCCATTGATGTCTATGGGGAAAAAAGTTACGTTTAAACAGCCTAACATAAACCCCATGTCTAAACACCCTTAATCTGCTGGCCCGACATCGCCGACACCTACATAATGTTATTAAACCTTAACATAAACCCCATGTCAAAACACCCCTAGTCTGCTGCCCCCGACATTGCTGACACCTACATAATGTTATTAACCCCTAATCTGCCATTCCCAACATCACCAACACCAAAATACATTTATTAACCCTAATCTGCTGCTTACGATATCACCGCCACTATAATAAAGTTATTAACCCCTATTCCCCCGCACCCCAACATTGCCCACACTATAATAAAGATATTAACCCCTATTACGCCGCTCCCTGACATCGCCGCCACTAAATAAAGTTATTAACTCCTAAACCTCTGGCCTCCCACATTACTGACACTAAATAAACCGATGAACCCCTAAACCGACAGCCCCCCACATGGCCAAAAACTAAATTAAACTATTAACCCCTAAACCTAACAACCCCCTAACTTTAAATTAAAATTACAAGATCCCTATCTTAAAATAAATTTAAACGTACCTGTGGAGTTTAAAAAACCTAAGTTTAAACTATACATTAAACTAACATTACTATTATACTAAACCATTATACTAAAATTAAAATAACTATCAATTAAATAAATTAAATTACACATTAAAAAATCCTAACACTACTAAAAAAAATTAAATCTACAATTACAAAAAAATAAAAAATACTAAATTACAAAAAATAAAAAAAAATAAAGTACAATAAATAACAAACACTAAATTACAAAAAATAACAAACAAAATGATCCAAAATAAAAACAATTACACCTAATCTAATAGCCCTATACAAATAAAAAGTTCCCCAAAATAAAAAAGCCCTAGCTTACAATAAACTACCAATAGCCCTTAAAAGGGCCTTTTGTAGGGCATTGCCCTAAAGAAATCAGCTATTTCCCTGAAAAAAATGCAAAGACCCCCCCAACAGTAAAACCCACAACCCAACCAACCCCCAAAATAAACAACCTAAGCTACCCATAGCCCTGAAAAGGGCATTTGTATGGGCATTGCTCTTAAAAGGGCATTCAGCTCTTTTTCTTGCCCTGCAAAGGGCATTTAGCTCTTTTAAGAAAAGCCCTAATCTAAAAAAAAAAAACACCCCCAAAAAAGTTTAAAAAAACCTAACACTAACCCCCGACAATCCACTTACAGTTTCTGAAGTTCGGACATCCAGACGGCAAAGTCTTCATCCAGGTGACGTCTTCTATCTTCATCCAGGTGGCATCTTCTATCTTCATCCCGGCGGCGCGGAGCGGGTTCATTCTGAAGACATCCGGCGCGGAGCATCCTCTTCATACGGTCGCAACCGTATACTGAATCTTCAATGCAAGGGAGCCTTTTCAAAATGGTATCCCTTGCATTCCTATTGGCTGATTTGATTTTTTAAATTCAAATCAGCCAATAGGATGAGAGCTACTGAAATCATATTGGCTGTTCAAATCAGTCAATAGGATGAGAGCTACTGAAATTCTATTGGCTAAATCTATTAGTCTAAAGACCGCTGCTCCATAACCTGTACACCTGCTTTGAGGCGTCAAACAGAAATCAACCCTGATCGAATACGATCGGCTTGATTGACACCCCCTGCTAGCGGCCGCAAATCTGCAGGGGGTGGTATTGCCCCAGTAGTTCACAAGAACTGCTGGTTCAATGATAAATGCCAACAGCGTATGCTGTCGGCATTTATTGAAGTGCAGCAGACATGATACGCTACATTGCATCATGTCCACTCGCACATTAGTAAATTGACCCCTTAGTGTACTCCTGTCGGGTTTGCACACTAACTTTTTACTTTCAACTTGTAATATGCGAGATATGTGTGAGAGTGAAAAACAAAATAGCACACCACTTGTAAGCTAGCCCATAAATGGGAGAATATTTGTTCTTTTCTAGATCACAACTACTGTTGCAGCAATATTAACAAAAAAAATCTAACTATGATAGGTGAACTGAATTTTTAAAATCTACTTTATGAGCCTGGTTTTATGAGCCTGGTTTAGGGAGGAATCAAAAAAGGAAGAATGTTTACATTGAAGGGACATTAAAGTTATATTTTATAAATGCACAGTACATATCAGTAATTAAGAACATCATTTGAAAAGATAAGCAAACTAAATAATACTAACATTTAAATAGTATGCTGGTTTGAAAAATGTTCATTATTTTGCAGCATAAATATATAACCCTTGTACCGTCTCTCTGTTGAATTTTATCTTACTTCCTTTGCTGTTGCCAGTTAGGGATACATATCAATGAGACCACAATCTGATTAAAAGGACATTAAAGTGCAAAATGAAAATGATCTCAAGTGTTAGCTGATTACAATCAAATGGTTTTTCCACAAAACTCCCCATAGACTTTAATGATAAATTTTGTAGAAAAATGATTACATTATAATCAACCCCTATGTGCTTAACCTGTAAGTAAAGTCAGCTGACCACATCTAGTGAACCAATGACAAGAGGCATACGTGTGTAGCCCATCGTACCACATAATGTATATATATATGTCCGAGATGCAGGAAGCTCCAGCAGTCTCAGCTGTAAAATTAGGCGGGGGGGGGGGGGGGGGGAGAGAGTGTGAGGGAACCTACGCTAACAGAAGGGAGGGTTGGGAAGCTACACTATGGAAAAAAGGGGAATTGTGGAGAGGAGGTAGGTAGGGGGGGGGCACCAATGCACTACAGAAAAAATAATCACTTAAAGAATAAATAAAAATATATAAAAAAACAAACATAAACTGGGTTTTGGCAGACAGCTGTATTAAGAGGAGGAGGGCTAAAAGAGCTGTTTGGAGGGGAACAGAGTGGTGGGGGGGTTGAGGAGTGATCCCTAAACTGTGAGGACAATAATAATAATAATAATAAAAAATTACAAATAAAAAAAGCCCTAAACTGCATACTGGTAGAGCTTCTGTCAGTACCTAAGGTGGTAGGGACCAGTGGGGGTGAGGGAGGGAAGAGAGCTGTTTGGGAGGGATCAGAAAGTGGGAGGTGACAGGTGGGAGAGTAATCTCTACCTCATAAATTAACCTTATAAACTAACTGATTAACCTCTTTACTACAAGTAATTTAACATAAGGTGCGCAGCTACAATTAGTGGTATTCTAATTGCCAAAATGCAATGGCAAAGCCATGCATGTCTGCTAATTCAGAACAAAGGGGATCACTGAGAAGCTTTTATAACAATTTGTCATATGACTGCAGTAGTTGTGTGTAAATAATTTTAGTGAGAAACCCAAAGTTCCCGATGTCCGATGTGTTCAGCTAGCTCCAAGTAGTGCATTGCTGCTCCTTCAATAAAGGATACAAGAGAATGAAGCAAAAATAATAATAGAAGCAAATTGGAAAGTTTTTTACAAATGCATGCTTTATCTGGGTCATGAAAAAAAAAATTTGGGTTTCATGTCCCTTTAAGTTAGTCAGTGTGTAGACAATGTCAGGTAAAGGAAAACCATGATATGTGATATATAATACCTGAGAGGGCAGGAGACAAGGGGTGATGAAGCAAGGCATCTCAACAGTGTTTAACTTTTTGGAGCATGTTTAATTGTCCCCATTAATATACTTAGGCTTTGCTTAGCAGGGGCTTTAAGGGACATAAAACCATTTTTTTTCTTTCATTATTCAGATAGAGTATAACATTTGAAAAAGCTTTCAAATTTACTTATTTTATCAATTGTCTTTGTTTTCTTGTTATCCCTTGTTGAAACGCAGGAATGTAAGCTCAGAAGTGTGCAGCACTATATGGTAGCAGTTTTGCAACAATGTAATACATTACCAAGAGCACTAGATGGCAGCACTATTTCTTGTCTTGTAGTATAAACAGAGATGTATGCCCAAAACTCTCAGCGACACTATCCCTTTAAGCAAATTTAAAAAACACTGAAATTCTCTCACAATCACTTGATCAACCACAAGGAGAAACACAGATGGTCTCCATCGAGTCTATACAGCTAACAAAGCTTAACACTGCAGAGAGGGTGTATATCGTAGGTTCAGTAAGGCTTTTTCATTAATAAACAGAACATGCTTATGTTTGTCTTGTGAAACTTACCTACACAACAAACTGAACATCATAGGAGATAAAAAGAAAGCTTGCTCTATAAGTACAAGGAGATACAATAAACTGATGAAAATAGAAATCTTTTATTGAAAAGTCTCACAGTATCAAGTATATGCGACAAGTCAGCTGACTATATGAAAAGTGACCACAACTTATTGAATAATACTGTTTTTTAAGGATTTATGTATTTTATTTGATTTTATTAAAATTCCAAAAGGTATTTGTTTTAAAGTTTATTAATCAATATCCCTTAGCTCTAATTTTTTAGCAAATTTTCTGTCATGTAGAGCTTCCGGCATGAGCATGCTACCTACCTAGGTATCTCTTCAACAAAGAATTACATGAGGAAAAAGCAAATTTGATAATATAAGTAAATTGAAAACTTTTTTTTAAACTGTATTCTCTATCTGAATCATGAAAGAAAAATGTGGGGTTCATCACTGCTAGAAGTAATATTTTTTGTGCACATGGGTTAGCGCGCTTATAACACCTTGAAAGTAAAACTTTTGAGCACAAGAGAAACCCGACGTGCGTTAACTTCAGGACCTCAGATGTCACGAGCATGCTAACTAATTCTCCCAATAGACTTAAATAGAGAGTGCAAAAGAAAAAAACTAACATTTATTGCATGTGTACTAACCCAACAGAATTTTTTTTTTAAATTGTATTCTCTATCTAAATAATGACAGTAAAATTGTGGGTTTCATTTCCCTTTAAGACATTGGGCTCTTCATGTGCTGGGACTTGAATTAACAAAATATACAAAGTAAAATCCAGATTTACAAGGGCATTTCTGGGTCTATTAACCTACTGCCCACAATCACAGAAGCAGCAACTATCATAATGGAATCTTCACCTCATAAAATGCAACCTGTAAAACTTTCAATAGTGTTTTAGCAAAAGTAAAACATAGAAAACAAATCTTCATCAGGAGTTAGCAGGCTAAACATATTTAGGCATATTTATGATTGTGCGAGCGGACATGATCCGATATAGCGGATCATGTCTGCTGCACATCGATAATTTCCGACAGCATATGCTCTCAGCATTTATTCTTGTGAACTGCTGGTGCAATGCCGCCACACCCTGCAGATTCGCGGTCAATCGGCCGCTAGCAGGGGGTGTCAATCTACCCAATCATATTCGATCAGGTTGATTTCTGTCGATTTCTGTGCGCGGCCTCAGTGCAGGGAGACAGGTTATGGAGCAGCAGTCTTTAGAGCTCTGTACGGAGCTTGATAAATATGCCCCATTGAAGTAACATCACTGTTAAATTTAAGGCTGTGTAACAACTATATAAACTAGGATGCTTTGAGGTACAGATGCTGAAGGGTTAATTATTTGAACCTTGCTTGGTTAATTTGGTACCAATAATAGGCGAGATTACGAGTGGCACACTATCTGTTGTGCACAATTGATAGCGCACATATTACAAGTTGAAAGTAAATGCCTTCGTTCAAGCACAACAAAACAATTTTGTTTTATGCTCATTGGGTTAGCACAACTTGAGAACTTGCATAGGGGAGGAGTCATATAAGAAACATTTTGGGTTTATGTCCATTTAATGCTCAAGAGAAATAGCTAAAAAGCACACAACGTCTAACCTAGACCATAATAGGCTACCTACTACTCTAAATGTTTTTTAAGTGCAGCTGTAGAGAATCCCCAGCATCTCTTGATTAAAAAACATCTTTTATTGTTCAAATCAAGCAATTTTTTATATTACTTGATTGGAACAATAAAAGGAATATGTTTTTAAACAAGAGGTGCTGTGGATTCTCTACATTTGTACTTTAATTGATGGGGGTTGCAGTAACCCAAATCATGTGCATCTCAAGTTTGTACTACAAGATTAAAGTGAAGGTCCATTTTGATGAATTAGTGCCCGGTTTTTAATAAACCTATTAAAAACAAGGGCACTTTAATTCATCAAAATTGACATCTCACTGTTTTCTTCAAAAACTACCTTTTAATTCTGAATGCCGCTCCAGCGATTCCCCCGGCCATCGTAATCCTCTGCAGACGTCAGAAATGACGAATCAGGCTTCCTCCAATCACAGCTCCCCCCCCCCAGGGGAATCTTGGCCTGATGCAACACTGTGATTGGAGGAAGCCGGATTCGTCATTTTGGACCCGCGAAGACAGCTTGCGACGGGTGGAGGAAGTGCTGGAGCGGCTGCCAGGATTAAATGGTAAGTTTTTGAAGAAAACAGTGAAATGTCAATTTTGATGAATTAAAGTGCCCTTGTTTTTAATAGGTTTATTAAAAACCGGGCACTAATTCATCAAAATGGACCTTCACTTTAATAACCCATTGCTGTGCACATATTTGAACTTTTAATGTTTTATTTAACTGAGTAAACAAATATTGGAAGTACACAAACCAAAAAAAATGTTTCCCAAACAGAGAAATTTGATAAGGAAACTAGGAAAGAAAAATGCTAAATTTAGATCCTACAGAGTTTAATAGCTTGCCCAATGAAGTGGTGCATAAGCAGGGTGCAGCCTGGTATTTATTATCCCTGAACTGGAAAGGAGTTGAATTGAGTTGAGCCTTTCTCTTTCCTAGGTTTAAAATGTATAAGGACAGATAAACATTTGAGAGTTTTTCTGAATTTAAAGCTAAAAAATATTGCAGCTATTATAATCTAGAAAAAAATAATAAAAATAATGCAATACAAAGGATTTTTTTCAAAATAGTGGCTAGATTACGAGTTTTGCGGTATGAGTGAAAAAGCAGTGTTATGGTTCTTTTTCACTACCGCTGGTATTACAGGTGTTGTAGGTATATCTGTACCGCACACTTTTTTGGTCGTAACGCAACGTAACTACCGCACCTTTCAAAAAGTCCTTTTTCAATGGGACTTCCATAGCACCAGTATTACGAGTTTGCCTGTCCAGCCAAAAAGTGAGGAGTACAGCCGATACTGGCAAGATCCGTTTCGTAAACTGAAAGTCAGTAGTTATGGCTTTTATGTTACAAAGCCATAACACAAAACTCATAGCTAAAGTGCTAAAAAGTACACTTACACCCATAAACTACCTATTAACCCCTAAACCGAGGCCCACTTGCATTGCAAACACTAAAATAAAATTATTAACCCCTAATCTGCTGCACTGGACATTGCAGCCACTAGAATAAACATATTAACCCCTAAACCACCGTACTCCCACATTGCAAACACTAGTTAAATATTATTAACCCCTAATCTGCTGTCCCTAACATCGCCGCAACCTACATTACTGTTATTAACCCCTAAACTGCTGCCTCCAAAATCGCTGCCGCTACACTAAAGTTATTAACCCCTAATCTGCTGTCTCCATCGCCACCACTATACTAAAGTTATTCACCCCTAAACCTAACCCTAAGTCTAACCCTAACACCCACTAACTTTAATATAATTAAAATAAATCTAAATAAAAATTACAATTAATACCTAAATAATTCATATATAAAACAAAATACTTACCTGTAAAATAAACCCTAATCTAGCTACAATATAACTAATAGTTACATTGTATCTATCTTAGGTTTTATTTCACAGCTAAGTTTGTATTTATTTTAACTAGGTAGACTAGTTATTAACTATTTACTAGCTACCTAGTTAAAATAAATACAAATGTACCTGTAAAATAAAACCTAACCTGAGTTACACTAACACCTAAACTTACACTACAATTAAATACATTACATTAATTAAATACAATTAACTAAATTACAAAAACAAACAAACACTAAATTACACAAAATAAAAAATAAATTATCAAATATTTAAACGAATTACACCTAATCTAATAGCCCTATCAAAATAAAAAAGCCCCCCCAAAATAAAAAAAATCCCTAGCCTACAATAAACTACTAATGGCCCTTAAAAGGGCCTTTTGCTGGGCATTGCCCCAAAGAAATCAGCTCTTTTCCCTGTAAAAAAATACAAACAATCCCCCAAAAGTAAAACCCACCACCCACACAACCAAACCCCCCAAATAAAATCCTATCTAAAGAAACCTAAGATCCCCATTGCCCTGAAAAGGGCATTTAGCTCTTTATCTGCCCAAACCCTAAACTAAAAATAAAACCCACCCAATAAACCCTTAAAAAACCTAACATAAACCTCTGAAGATCCACTTGCAGTTTTTAAAGACCGGACATCCATCCTCAACAAAGCCAGGAGAAGTCTTCATCCAAGCAGCAAGAAGTTCTCAACGAAGCCAGGAGAAGTCTTCATCCAAGCGACAAGAAGTGGTCCTCCAGACGGGCAGAAGTCTTCCTCCAGACAGCATCTTCTATCTTCATCCTTCCGACGCGGAGCGGCTCCATCTTCAAGACATCCGGCGTGGAGCATCCTCTTCTTTCCACGGCTCTTCAAGAATGAATTCACCTTTAAATGATGTCATCCAAGATGGCATCCCTTGAAATCTGATTTGCTGATAGAATTCCATCAGCCAATCGTAATTAAAGGGTAAAAAATCCTATTGACTGATGCAATCAGCCAATAGGATTGAGCTTTAATCCTATTAGCTGATCCAACAGCCAATAGAATGTGAGCTCAATCCTATTGGCTGATTGGATCAGCCAATACAATTGAAGCTCAATCCTATTGGCTGATTGCATCAGCCAATTTGATTTTTTCACCTTTGATTCCGATTGGCATCAGCCAATCAGAATTCAAGGGACGCCATCTTAGATGACGTCATTTAAAGGAGAATTCATTCTTGAAGAGCCGTGGAAAGAAGAGAATGCTCCGCGCCCGATGTCTTGAAGATGCAGCCGCTCCGCGTCAGAAGGATGAAGATAGAAGATGCCGGATGAAGCAAGAAGATGGGTGGGTTTTATTTTTACCTTAGGATTTGGGCAGAAAATGAGCTAAATGCCCTTTTAAGGGCAATGCCCATCCAAATGCCCCTTTCAGAGAAATGGGGGCTTAGGTTTTTTAGATAGGATTTTATTTGGGGGGTTTGGTTGTGTGGGTGGTGGGTTTTACTGTTGGGGGGTTGTTTGTATTATTTTTTACAGGTAAAATAGCTGATTTCTTTGGGTCATTTGTAGTTTATTGTAGGCTAGGTTTGTTTTTTATTTTGGGGGGGCTTTTTTATTTTAATAGGGCTATTAGATTAGGTGTAATTAGTTTAAATATTTGATAATTTATTTTTTATTTTGTGTAATTTAGTGGGGGTTTTTTTTGTAATTTAGTTGATTGTTTTTAATTTATTTAATTTATTTAATTGTAGTGTAAGGTTAGGTGTTTGTAAGACAGGTTAGGTTTTATTTCACAGGTAAATTTGTATTTATTTTAACTATTTACTAACTAGTCTACCTAGTTACAATAAATACAAACTTACCTGTGAAATAAAAATAAAACCTAAGCTAGCTACAATGTAACTATTAGTTATATTGTAACTATCTTAGGGTTTATTTTACAGGTATTTAGTTTTAAATAGGAATTATTTAGTTAATGATAGTAATTTTTATTTAGATTTATTTTAATTATATTAAAGTTAGTGGGTGTCATGCTTACACTTAGGGTTAAGTTTAGGGGGCGGCAGATTAGGGGTTAATAAGTGTAGGTGGGTGGCGGCAACATTGGAGGCGGCATATTAGGGGTTAATAAGTGTAGGTGGGTGGCGGCGATGTCGGGGGCAGCAGATTAGGGGTTAATAAGTGTAATTTAGGTGTCGGCGATGTCAGGGGCGGCAGATTAGGGGTGTTTAGACTCGGGGGTTTATATTAGGGTGTTAGGTGTAAACATTAATTTTCTTTCCCCATAGGAATCAATGGGGCTGCATTACAGAGCTTTAGGCTCCTTTATTGCAGGTGTTAGGCTTTTTTTTAGCCGGCTCTCCCCATTGATGTCTATGGGGGAAATCATGCACGAGCACGTAAAACCAGCTCAAAGCAGTGCTGGTATTTGAGTGTGGTATGGAGCTCGATTTTGCTCAACGCTGCAATATTAACTGCTAACGCCGGGTTTATGAAAACTTGTAATAGCAGCGCTATAGGGAGTTGAGCAGTGGAAATAACTTGCAAGTTAGTACCGAGCCGCTCTTATCGCAAAACTCGTAATCTAGCCAATCATTTTTTTTATACTTTTCTATCTTAACAGCTTTGGGTTCTTTCAAACAACAATAATACAAAACGACATACAATTGCTGTCTGCATGGCTTTTTAAAAAAAAATATATTATGTTGTGAGAAAGTTTTTATGCGTGTCCTCAGTTCACATGTTAAACCACAATCATTTTATACAAATATAGATGAAATCACTTCACACTTTAAAACTTGTGCACATCTAAGATGCAATTGTCAATGTTAACATTAACTTTTGATTGCGGATAAGTGTTTTGATGTTTAATGACAATTGAATACTACACATAATTTATTAATTTTTGTTAATTATACTTACCATAAACTAATTAGTCTTTGCCCCCATTTATTAACAAGCTGGGCCATAATGTTCCAAGCCAGGGAACCTGTCATCAGTCAAGTTATGTAGCATTGTCGGTTATTATTGTACAAGAATTTCCTTATGTAGCATTGTCGGTTATTATTGTACAAGAACTTCCTTGTGTAGCATTGTTGGTTATTACTGTACAATAATTTCCTTGTGTAGCATTGTTGCCTGCTTTCGCATGACATGTCAATCATCCAAGACAGATCAGTCTGCAATGTTTTAAGGACCACTAAAGTCAAAATTAAACTTTTGTGATTCAAATAGAGCAACTCATTTTAAATAACTTCCCAATTCACATCAATTATCTAAGTATGCACAGTCTTTGTGTATGCACACTTTTTGAGGCACCATCTCCTATTTAGTATGTACAAGATTCACAAAATATACATAGCTACATTTTGTGATAGGCTGATGGCTGCCACATGATTCAGTGGAAAGGAAAATAAAAATTGTCAGAAAAAAATTACTACTGATGTAAAATTCAAACTAAGTGCTTTTGAATTGTCTTTTTAATGTGTTTATTAATTATGCTATTCTACTGAGTTTAGTGGTGCTTTGAGCCTACTGGGGTAGAAGAAAGGTTATGGGAAACAATAGTCTTATGACAACTGTGTCTTAACTTGTATTTTTAGGCTTTCTCTAAAACTATACCTCCAGCTTAATAAATGGGGCCCTTTATGATTTTACTTTAGCATTGAGTATATTAAATATATGTGTACACCCCCATTGACATATCCAAGCAGAATACCAAATATAATTCTGTTTATTTTTCATGGGTTTACTAAATATGAATGGGAAAATGCAGCATTTTACAATTATATCTTATTTCTAATTTGGTCATCTTAACTAATCAAAACAGCGGCTTGTTTAATGGATTGGATTCCCTTGGAAAGGAATATGAAACTTGAAAATGCAGTACTTACAAGAAAAAATGCCAATGTAATTGGTATGAGGGCCTATCAGATTATAGTAACTAGGTAAGATAATGTAATATCCTACGCCTAGATTTAGAGTTTTGCGGCCAAAGGGGTGCGTTGGCTACGTGTGCTTTTTTCTGGCCGCACCTTTTAAATACAGCTGGTATTTAGAGTTCACAGAATGGCTGCGTTATGCTCCAGAAAGGGAGCGTACAGGCATATTTACAGCCACTGCAACTCTAGATACCAGCGTTGCTTACGGACGCAGCCAGCTTCAAAAACTTGCTTGTGCACGATTCCCCCATAGAAAACAATGGGGCTGTTTGAGCTGAAACCCCTAACGCAGCCCCATTGTTTGCTATGCGGAAACACCTCCTAAGTCTGCACCTAACACCCTAACATGAATTCTGAGTCTAAACACCCCTAACCTTACACTTATTAATCCCTAATCTGCCGCCCCCGCTATCGCTGACCCCTGCATATTATTATTAACCCCTAATCTGCCGCTCCGTACACCGCTGCCACCTACATTATAGCTATGTACCCCTAATCTGCTGCGCCTAACACCGCCGACCCCTATATTATATTTATTAACCCCTAATCTGCCCCCCTCAACGTCGCCTCCACCTGCCTACACTTATTAACCCCTAATCTGCCGAGCGGACCGCACCTCTACTATAATAAAGTTATTAACCCCTAATCCGCCTCACTCCCGCCTCAATAACCCTATAATAAATTGTATTAACCCCTAATCTGCCCTCCCTAACATCGCCGACACCTAACTTCAATTATTAACCCCTAATCTGCCGACCGAATCTCGCCGCTACTGTAATAAATGGATTAACCCCTAAAGCTAAGTCTAACCCTAACAATAACACCCCCCTAAGTTAAATATAATTTAAATCTAACGAAATAAATTAACTCTTATTAAATAAATTATTCCTATTTAAAGCTAAATACTTACCTGTAAAATAAACCCTAATATAGCTACAATATAAATTATAATTATATTGTAGCTATTTTAGGATTAATACTTATTTTACAGGCAACTTTGTATTTATTTTAACCAGGTACAATAGCTATTAAATAATTAAGAACTATTTAATAGCTAAAATAGTTAAAATAATTACAAAATTACCTGTAAAATAAATCCTAACCTAAGTTACAATTAAACCTAACACTACACTATCAATAAATTAATTAAATAAAATACCTACAATTATCTACAATTAAACCTAACACTACACTATCAATAAATTAATTAAATACAATATCTACAAATAAATACAATGAAATAAACTAACTAAAGTACAAAAAATAAAAAAGAACTAAGTTACAAAAAATAAAAAAATATTTACAAACATTAGAAAAATATTACAACAATTTTAAACTAATTACACCTACTCTAAGCCCCCTAATAAAATAACAAAGACCCCCAAAATAAAAAAATGCCCTACCCTATTCTAAATTAAAAAAGTTCAAAGCTCTTTTACCTTACCAGCCCTGAACAGGGCCCTTTGCGGGGCATGCCCCAAAGAATTCAGCTCTTTTGCCTGTAAAAAAAACACATACAATACCCCCCCCAACATTACAACCCACCACCCACATACCCCTAATCTAACCCAAACCCCCTTAAATAAACCTAACACTAAGCCCCTGAAGATCTTCCTACCTTATCTTCACCATGCCAGGTTCACCGATCCGTCCTCGGAAGTCTTGATCCAAGCCTTGGAAGTGTTGATCCAAGCCCAAGCGGGGGGCTGAAGAGTGACGTCCATCCTCGGGCAGAAGTCTGGATCCAAGCGGTGGCTGAAGAAATCCATCATCGGGCTGAAGTCGGAAGTCCATCATCGGGATGAAGTCTTCTATCAAGCAGCATCTTCAATCTTCTTTTTTCCGGAGCGGAGCGGAGCCATCTTCTTCCCAGCCGACGCGGATCCATCCTCTTCTAACGACGCCTACTAGCCGAATGACGGTTCCTTTAAATGACGTCATCCAAGATGGCGTCCGTCGAATTCCGATTGGCTGATAGGATGGAATCAGCCAATCAGATTCAAGTTCAATCCGATTGGCTGATCCGATCAGCCAATCAGATTGAGCTTGCATTCTATTGGCTGTTCCGATCAGCCAATAAAATGCGAGCTCAATCTGATTGGCTGATTCCATCAGCCAATCAGAATTTTCCTACCTTAATTCCGATTGGCTGATAGAATCCTATCAGCCAATCGGAATTCGACGGACGCCATCTTGGATGACGTAATTTAAAGGAACCGTCATTCGGCTAGTAGGCGTCGTTAGAAGAGGATGGATCCGCGTCAGCTGGGAAGAAGATGGCTCCGCTCCGCTCTGGAAGAAAGAAGATTGAAGATGCTGCTTGATAGAAGACTTCATCCCAATGATGGACTTCCGACTTCAGCCCGATGATGGATTTCTTCAGCCGCCGCTTGGATCCAGACTTCAGCCCGTGGATGGACGTAACTCTTCAGCTCCCCGCTTAGGCATGGATTAAGACTTCGGACCCTCTTCTGGACAGATCCGGACCCGGTGAGGTAAAGACAAGGTAGGGAGATCTTCAGGGGCTTAGTGTTAGGTTTATTTAAGGGGGGTTTGGGTTAGATTAGGGGTATGTGGGTGGTGGGATGTAATGTTGGGGGGGGGTATTGTATGTGTTTTTTTTACAGGCAAAAGAGCTGAATTATTTGGGGCATGCCCCGCAAAGGGCCCTGTTCAGGGCTGGTAAGGTAAAAGAGCTTTGAACTTTTTTAATTTAGAATAGGGTAGGGCATTTTTTTTATTTTGGGGGTCTTTGTTATTTTATTAGGGGGCTTAGAGTAGGTGTAATTAGTTTAAAATTGTTGTAATATTTTTCTAATGTTTGTAAATATGTTTTTATTTTTTGTAACTTAGTTCTTTTTTATTTTTTGTACTTTAGTTAGTTTATTTCATTGTATTTATTTGTAGGTATTTTATTTAATTAATTTATTAATAGTGTAGTGTTAGGTTTAATTGTAACTTAGGTTAGGATTTATTTTACAGGTAATTTTGTAATTATTTTAACTAGGTAACTATTAAATAGTTCTTAACTATTTAATAGCTATTGTACCTGGTTAAAATAAATACAAAGTTGCCTGTAAAATAAATATTAATCCTAAAATAGCTACAATATAATTATAATTTATATTGTAGCTATATTCGGGTTTATTTTACAGGTAAGTATTTAGATTTAAATAGGAATAATTTATTTAATAAGAGTTAATTTATTTCGTTATATTTAAATTATATTTAATTTAGGGGGATGTTAGGGTTAGGATTAAAATTAGCTTAAGGGGTTAAAAAATTTATTAGAGTAGCGGTGAGCTCCGATCGGCAGATTAGGGGTTAATACTTGAAGTTAGGTGTCGGCGATGTTAGGGAGGGCAGATTAGGGGTTAATACTATTTATTATAGGGTTATTGAGGCGGGAGTGAGGCGGATTAGGGGATAATAACTTTATTATAATAGCGGAGCGGTCCGGTCGGCAGATTAGGGGTTAATAAGTGTAGGTAGGTAGCGGCGACGTTGGGGGCGGCATATTAGGGGTTAATAAATATAATATAGGGGTCGGCGGTGTTAGGGGCAGCAGATTAGGGGTACATATGTATAATGTAGCTGGCGGCGGTGTACGGAGCGGCAGATTAGGGGTTAAAAAATTTAATAGCGTGGCAGCGATGTGGGGGGACCTCGGTTTAGGGGTACATAGGTAGTTTATGGGTGTTAGTGTACTTTAGAGCACAGTAGTTAAGAGCTTTATGAACCGGCGTTAGCCCAGAAAGCTCTTAACTACTGACTTTTTTTTGCGGCTGGAGTTTTGTCGTTAAATTTCTAACGCTCACTTCAGCCATGACTCTAAATACCGGCGTTAGAAAGATCCCATTGAAAAGATAGGATACGCAATTGACGTAAGGGGATCTGCGGTATGGAAAAGTCGCGGCTGGAAAGTGAGCGTTAGACCCTTTAATGACTGACTCTAACGCTGGTTTTGACGGCTACCGCCCAACTCTAAATCTAGGCCTAAGCATATAAGCCATAGTGAATAGGAAAAACATAGATATATATATACATCTGCAGTATGGAAAAGTCGCGGCTGGAAAGTGAGCGTTAGACCCTTTCCTGACTGACTCCAAATACCAGAGGGCGGTAAAAACCAGCGTTAGGAGCCTCTAACGCTGGTTTTGACGGCTACCGCCCAACTCTAAATCTAGGCCCTAGTTTGCTATTTAGCAAAACTTCTCAAATAAGATTCCTCCTAGTAGGAGACCATTTTTTTTTTAATATTTAATAGCCGTAATTTAGCTTAGGGATTTACATAATTTTGAAGAGATAAATATATGTGAAGAATACCAAGTTAAAGGATTAGAAAAGTCAGGTTTATGAACAGCATTAAGTGTCACGGATCGATTGTTATAAGCATACAAAACAAATCCTACTCACTTTTTTTAAAACCGCCCTCAAAAGTGAGCTGCCTTACAAATTGCTCTGTGCGACTTATTTACATATTGAAATTAAAGTGGTGAGCTCAACCAATGCATGCGTACCGCCAGTGATGATGTTCATTACCAGCAGTGTCTTCGGGAGTAGTGCATGCACAACTTACAGTTAGCTGTGACTTGCTTGTGTTGGAAATACATTTTTTCCTTTAATACTGGAAATTATATCATATAGTTGTTCTAGGGGTGATCTGAATATACTTACCGCTGTGCAGACGCCTCTCTCGCTCTCGTCTGCTGGGGCAGATGCTGCATCTTGTTAAACACTGCAGGCTCTAATCCCTTTAATACATTGCGCATACATCACCAATCTAGCATAAGAGTGCATGCAACTGGATCACAATGAGGAAATGAAGCTAAAGAGTAAACCCAGGTTGCCCACCATGATTGGCTAATGCAAATTAGCCTCGTGGAGGGTTTGGAAATATGCCCGAATTTTGAAACCGAATGCAGCTAAACGATAGACATTTGACATTGAAAGGTATTTAGACATATTTATGATTAATCTTAGCCCTTACTATCCCTTTAAGAACTAGAAGCAACCTTTTAGGTTTTATAATACAGGCTTATGGAACTTGTTTATTTCTTTGATAGAATACTGCATTTATTTTTAATAGTATTTATGGATGTTCAGTATGGGCTCCATTTATAAAGCAGCCAATGCCGCTTCGGAGTCCCATCATTTCAGGCTCGGCTGAAACTGAAGTTAAGATGAAGGCCATAAGACCGCTGCTTCTTAACCTGTCTGCCACCAGGTGACGGATTGAAATCATCCTGATTCAATACGATTGTGATGATTGACAGCCCCTGCTAGCGTCTGATTTGTCGCCAGTGAGCAGGGAGGGCGGCATTGCACAAGCATTTCACTAGATACTTGAATAATAGAAAGATTGCACAACAAACAAATTCCATTACATTTGTTTATTCCAATATTTGGCACAATAAGTCCATAACCAAAAGTAGGATATATTGTTCAGGGAATACATATTTTAAAAGCAGTTAAAACTTTCAGTTTGTTAGTAAAATTTGTATTGTTTTGCATTTGAGGAACACTCCACCCCGCCCGAAAAGCCTCTTGAGTGCTGTTTATCTTATCCCTTTTGCTGATGCAAACACAAACAGATACGCTCCTGTACATATTAAAAAAAATTACTCTCCAGCACATAGCAGAGCGTTATGAATTTTCTTTGTATTGTTTGTGGAAGGAGCAACAATGCACTACTAGAAGCAAGTGGAAAACATCCACTGAGCCAGTGACAAGAAACAATTATTTGCAGCTGCCAATCTGCAGCTAGATATGCTTTTTAACAAAGGATTATATAAATAAATTAGATTTTTTTTTTAATCATGAAAATGAAATGTTTATTTTATTTCCCATTTAAAGGCTTCTGAAAGTTATAAAGATATATATTAGAAATGTTGAAATATGCAGTGCTTTAAATGTCATCAAATGGAATCGTTATACTGAACGGAAGACAAACGATGCCAAAAGTTCCCTGTGAAATAAAGTTCAAAAAAGATTTTAAAAGGAATCCCATGTATACCTGAGACATCAAGTATTTACTGCAAAAAATAGGCTTGAGGGTAGAAAATCCTTACTATGGTTCTAAAGATTATAACTGACATAGTTTCCCAATTTAAAAGCCCTTTTTTTTAAATGTAATGATTCTTAAACATATTGTATAAAATATTTTGTGCATGAAAATTCCTATTTAAATAACTCTGGTTTTCTTTTAAAGAAACTGCACATTTCTTTACTCACCCGAGTCCTAACTGATGACATATGTCATTAGACACTTCTTCAAACCAGTGATCTGCACAGGCAGTGAACCATTCATCTTGTACCCTGAACTGAACCAGCCCATTAGTACTACTGTTGAAGAGACGTACTGAAAGCAAGAACAAAAGAAAATGTTAAGGATTTATATTTGTAGATGAACTATTTTTCTTTTTCATATTTTTATTAAAGGGACAGTAAAGTCAAAAATTAACAAATATATTGGACAGAACATGGAATTTTAAGCAATTTTAAATTACCAATTTACTTCTATTATCAATTTTGCTTAATTCTCTTGGTATCCGTTGTTAAAAAAATATTCCTAGGTGAGCTCAGAAGTGTGCACATGTCTTAACCACCCGGCAGCAGTCTGCAGCAATGTTTATATTAATTTTATACATAGCTGCAAACACTGCTGTCATAGGGGTCAATTTATCAAGCTCCGTACAGAGCTTAATGCCCCGTGTTTCTGAGAAACCTTCAGGCTTGCTGCTCCATAACCTGTCCACCTGCTCTGAGACGGCGGACAGAAATCAACCTGATCAAATATGATCAGGTTCGTTGACACCCTCTGCTAGCGGCCGATTGGCACCGAATCTGCAGGGGGCGGTATTGCACCAGCAGTTCACAAGAACTGCTGGTGCAATGATAAATGCTGACAGGGTATGCTGTCGGCATGTATCAATGTGCAGCGGACCTGATATGTTACATTATATCATGTCCGCTCGCACTTTAGTACATTGACCCCATAGACTGCTAAAGACATATGCATGCTCCTAAGTTCCTATCAGTCTACCTAGGGTTTATAGCAATGTTATACATAGACACTTGCACACTCCTAAGCTCCTTTCAACCTAACTAGATGTACTGCCTTCTCCTTATAAGGTATGAACAGATAATTACGGTCTCTTGGACTGAAACCGGTCAGACTGTTTATTGGCTCTATAACATGGATCCATTTTCATTAACTCCTTTTTGTTTTTAACTTTTATCAATAAAGTGCTGAGTAACTTTTAACTAGAGGCTTGTGCTGGACTTTTTCCTCTTTTTTTTGTATATATATTTATTTATGATGTTTTTTTGCACAAATATATATTTATATCTATATATCGGATATATGTAGAAATATGTATTTATGAATAAATAATACATAGGGGCCTATCTATCAAGCTCCGAATCTAAAGACTGCTGCTCCATAACTCTGTCCGCCTGCTCTGAGCAGGCGGACAGACATCACCGCAATTCAATCCGATCGAGTACAATCGGGTTGATTGACAACCCTCTGCTGGTGGCCGATTGGCCGTGAATCTGCAGGGGGCGGTGTTGCACCAGCAGCTCACAAGAGCTGTTGGTGCAATGTTGAATACGGAGGGTGTATTGCTCTCCGCATTCAGCGAGGTCTGTCGGACCTGATCCGCACTGTCGGATCAGGTTCGACAGACCGTTGTTAAATAGGCCTCATATTCTTCTATGTAAAGAACATTGGAATGTGAAAAATTAATATTTTCATGTCAGGTTCGCGCATTTGAGAATATGCAATCATGTTTGCGAGCGAATAGGGTGTTAGTTCCCCCCCCCCCCACTGTTTTACTCCATTAACTTCTATGGGGGAATAGAAGTTAGTGCACATGATATCGTAAGTTCGGCTTTTTATGCGTATCGGGTTAGAGCGAGTGACCATTTTTTACTTTCAACTTGTAATACAAGTGCAACCTGATGCGCGCAAAAAGCTTACTTCTAGCGCAGTTAACGCTTGAGTGGGAGCATTAAATAGCGTTTCACTTGTAATCTGTTTTATAATTTTGTATTTTTGCATCATTCTTTTTTCATGAAAAAAAAAACTTTAAAGCATTTCAGACTAATTTATTTTTGATTTAACAACAAAGAATTACTTTATTGTCCATTAAATGATATAATAAATGTGAATGTCCAGTGATCCTCTATTGTGTTAAATAAAAGAACATAGTACTTATATCAACATTGTATAATAGGAATAAAGAGACATAAATTACATTGCCTTCTTGGGGAAAAAAAGTAGCTTTTTATCTATAGGAATAAATTAGAAATATGAGTGCACTGTGTATTAGAAGAGACATTTTCATTAATGGATATATAGTATCATGTCATGTTCCTCAGTTATAATGAAATAAATATTTTATCAAAGTGACTTCACAAAGGTCTTTGGAAAAAAGGATTGGAACATCGATCATTCTGTCACTTTAATAAAAACCCTTTACTTCAGAAGACTCTTGTTATATATGTAAGTTTGTGCTTTTTTTTCTCCATTGAAAATACCTACCGCAGTTTGTTTCATCTGAGCCATCTTCACAATCCCGTTGTCTATCACACACATTAATTAAAGGTAAGCACTCTCCGCTTCCACATTGAAATAATGTTAAGTTGCATGGCTCTGCAAACAACAAAAGCAATAATAATTACATTTATTTCATATCACAGGATATGGTTTCTTGCGTATGTCTGAAGTACCCCTGTAGTATTTATCAAGTTGAAAGAACTTTTAAATTAGATTTAAAACAATGATACTAAACAGATATGACTAGGGCCCCACATAAAAGGTAAGCAGTTCTTTTATTTGAAGTTTTGCAAGTAGGTAAATATTTGTTCATCCAGATGTGTATAGTATGGCATACAAAAACCACAGACTTACATATAAAGCAAATACAAATGTGCTCACATGTTATTTTTAAAATTAAATTAAAAAAATGTATCTGCTAGTTCATGTGGTATATGTAGATAACATTGTGCTCATGCCCGTGAAGTTGTGCACAACATGGCACTATTTGTCTAAAATGAAAGTCAATAGATAATAAATAAAAAGTCATGTGATCAGGTGGCTGTCAGAAGAGGCTTAGAAAAAAGGTAATCACAGAGGTAAAAAGTATATTAATATAACCATGTTGGCTGTGCAGAACGGGGCAATGGTTTAAAAAAAGGATTATCTATCTTATTAAACAATAAAAAAAATAGGAGTTGACTGTCCCTTTAAGTTTTGTGGGGATAAAAAAGTGTTGTATTAAACTTTGGTAATGTGCTTCAAAACCAGATTTGAAGAGTCATTAAACTCATAATGTAATGTCCCTTAGAAGGTTTAATTAGATTTAGTTAAAAAAGTTTGCAATGAGCTTTCAATATTTATTTTGCCAGCGCTTCCTGTAATTTAAATCTGTATTACCCTCCTCAGAAAAAGTACAAAAAAAAATTCTAATGTTCGTTGCATATTAAAGTTAAGAAAAAAAACTGCAAAATTATACAAGTATATTAATGTTAATAAAAAACACTCATGAAAGAAAACCTCTAGCCACAGACAAAAAATCCCAGAAAATTCAATTAACAAATTAACAAATAAACAATGATGACATAAAATAACAAACTTTCATCAGTACTAAATTATTGAAACTAGTTTTAAAAGAGATGCCATAAATAAATGCCATGCATTAAAACACATTATCCTAAAATAAAAAAAATAAAAAAACATTTTGTAAGATAACCTTTCAAATGTAATATAAATTTAAATGTAATATAGACAAAGAAAAAACATACTAGAAGTAAACATGCTGAGGTAAAGTTGGATAATATGATTTATTGTTCTAATACAAAGCTATACGCAACCTTCTGAATCAATGATCATGAAAAACCGGATACTAACAGAAAAAAAAGAACTTAAACTGAACAAAAAAAAAAAATCTATTGAACAATCCTGGGGTTGACAAGCAAGGATATACTTTTTAGACCAAGGGTCAGATTATTTAAACTTTGCCACATCAGAGGTGGTTTTTCACACCGACCCTCACTGGGGCTGATCTCAGATTATTATTTTTGAAAAAAGGGGCAGTAAAAGGGGCAGTTCCTGACAGTGGCAAGATGTCTCCTATAGAAAGTAATGGAGTTTTCTGGAAAGGGAAACTTCCCCGGGGCAGTGAGCAGGGGGCGCACCATTAAAAAATGTAATCCTGCATCAAGAACAAATCACATTGCGCTACTTTCTGCATTTAGTATCTTACAATCTGCCTATATTTTTGTATGTGTTTTTTATATTAGGGTATTAAATATTTTCCTTATTTTTTCACAACCTCGCCACCTTTTAGTTTGCGACAAAAAAACAAACAAACTGGTAGATCTGAAAGACAGAAATGTTTAGATAATTATACTTGGATTTGAGAGAAAATTTCATACACACCCATGTAATGGACCATTTCAAATAAAACAACAATTGCACTTTGTATTTTGTACTCATAGGTACACATTTCTATTTGTTTTTTGCATACACAGTGTACTTAAATTCTGATTTTCATTGTGCACTTTTGTAATGTATGCATTTCTTTTCAGCGAGGCACCCTGTTTTAAGGGTAAAAATGGGCTTTATATAATTCCACCAGGGAAATGAAAGTACTGGTGAGCATTCTTAAATAATCTTGCCAGCCCAGAAACATTAAGTTATGCTGGTTCCTAGAGACAAAGGGGCAGGCTAAGTACCAGGTAAAGTCCAATTGAGACTAGCAGGTGAACTAATTAGATAAGTGAAACTGCAACCATTATAAAATTGCCCTACAAAGGACAACACAATTCCAATATTCAAAGAAGACAAAAATAAAACATGCAAACTGAAAATACAACAAAACAGCCTGCAATTATTGCTGATGAAAGCAAATTATAGGAAACAAACAAAGAACCAAAATATACTGAATAGCAAGAATAAAACAAAAGAAAAAAAAGGCTGGTTTCATACAAGAACCCTGATTATACACCACTAATATTTAGTGAAATAGTTCTATATACGGCTCCTTAGAAACTAGTGACTTCTCATGGCTGATCACTAGGACCAGCCTGTAGAGAACTCCCAGGGGCCCATTTATCAAAGGGCTTGCGGACCTGATCCGACACTGCGGATCAGGTCCGCAAGACCTCGCTAAATGCGGAGAGCAATACGCTCTCCACATTTAACATTGCACCAGCAGCTCACAAGAGCTGCTGGTGCAACGCCGCCCCCTGCTGACTCGCGGCCAATCGGCCGCCAGCAGGGAGCTGTCAATCAACCCGATCGTATTCGATCGGGTTGATTTCCGGCGGTTCCTGTCCGCCTGCTCAGAGCAGGCGGACAGGGTTATGAAGCAGCGGTCTTTAGATCGCTGCTTCATAACTTGTGTTTCTGGCGAGTCTGAAGACTCGCCAGAAACACGGCCCTTCAAGCTCCATACGGAGCTTGATAAATGGGCCTGCCAATCTCAACCGATTTATTGCATACATGCTAATGTTATAGTGCATATAACCTAACCACCACTGTTTCAGTGCCCCCACTTTAGTTAACCTTAACTTTGATCTCTCCTTCTGCAAGCAGCCTAAACCCTGATGTCCCAATGTCCCACCTCAAATAACCATAGCTTCAACTTCCTCAACTTTAAGTAACTATAACCATGTTGACCTTTTACCCCATTGCAATTAATCCTATGACCGGCCCTCACTGCATGACCTCAGAAACTCTTAAACAAACCATAATAGCCATCCCAAACTTAACTATATCCTCTCCCCACTGCTATTAACCCAGTGAGTGACCTTAGTTTTAATGATTTTCTAGCACAAGACTTGAACAAAATAAATAAATAGTAGTACTTAAAGGGAAAGTCTACACAAGAATTTTTATTGTTTAAAAAGATAGATAAGCCCTTTATTACCCAGTTTTGCATAACTAGCACAGTTATATTAATATATGTTTTACCTCTGTGATTACCTTGTATCTAAGCCTCTGCAGACTGCCCTCTTATCTTAGTGGATTTGACAGACATACAGTTTGGCCAATCAGTGTAGACCCCTAAATAACTCCATGGGAGTGAGCACAATGTTATCTATATGAGACACAAGAACTAGTACTGTCTAACTGTGAAAAACTTTAAAAATGCTCTGAGCTAAGAGGCGGTTTTCACGGTTTAGAAATTAGTTTGAGCCTAGCTAGGTTTAGCTTTTCAAAAATACCACCAAGGAACAACGCAAATTTGATGATAAAAGTAAATTGGAAAGTTATTTAAAATTGCATGCCCTATCTTAATCATAAAAGTTTAATTTTGACTTGACAACAACGCAAACAAGGCAGCTTTTCTTTGAAAATGAATACATGCTTAAGCATATTATTTTTTTTTAATTTGTGAGACAAATTCACACTGCTTTGCAAATATCCAAGAAGATGACAGCTCCCACTACTTACAGTATATAGTAGAAATCATCCTTATGTGGGGAGCATTATGCCATTATATTAATTTTATATTTCATAAAATACAATGCAAAATCTGATTATTGCTTTTACTAGAAGGTGGATCTTTCAAACACTCCAAGTGTCAGAAACGTACCTAGGGAGTTCTGCTCCCAGCCCGACATCCCAGTTTTAGCAAATGTTGAGAGTGACTGCTTCAACTCCTCCAACCGCTGCTGTGGCTTCTCCAAGGCGCAAGCGGCTGCATGCTGCCAGGATTTAAAGGGGCCATATCCTAATTACCAGAACCTCCACCTGGAGGACTTAGGTGTGGGAGTTCCTATAAAAGCTCACTCAGCCCTTTGCTCTGAGCTAAGTTATTGCCTTCCCTACCTATTTCCTGGTTCCTGAAAGCCAGAGCATATCCACCTGACACCTGTGTATGCTCCCCTTGTTCCAGAATCCAAAGCATACTTACCTTTTACATGTGTATGCTCATCTTGTTCCAGAGACTAAGCATACTTACCTTGTACCTGTGCATGCTCACCTTGTTCCAGAGACCAATCATACTTACCTTGTAAATATGTATGCTCACTGTTTTCCAAAGATCAAGCATACTTACCTTGCACCTGCGTATGCTCACCTGGTTCCTGAAGGTCAAGAAGACTTCCCTGACACCTGTGTATGATTACAATGTTACTGAAGCTGTGCCTGCTTTACCTATCTGGTATCCTGTGATAGTCTTGTCAACAGTCCTTGCTGGGTATCCTGTGCCTGCTGAGAATTTTGTGCCTATTATACCAGAGACAGCCTTCCTCAAACCAGCTGTGCCTGCTGTACCTATCTGGTAACCCGTGACAGTCTCACCAAAAGTACCTGCTGAGTATCCTGTGCCTGTTGAGAATCCTGTGTCTACTATACCAGTTACAGCCTTCTTCAAATTAGCTGTGCTTGCTTTACCTATCTGGTAACCTGTGACAGTCTCACCAACAGTCCCCGCTTGGCTTCCTGTGCCTGCCTTGGGCCTATGTTCAAACTTGCTGTTTCTGTGATCTTCAATTAAACTACCAACTGTCCTTTTACTTATCATTCAGTAAAGATTTCAAAAGACTTTTGATGTTCAGTGTATCTGTTCCTGCATTCTGATTTCAGCACACTCTTACCTCCTTACCCCAAGGATTGAATAGATACCTGACATTATATTGTCAATATTAAAGGGACATTTTACTAAAAAGTTATATCAGGCATATGAAAGAGCAGCATTAACAATTCAAAAATGTGTTTAAGTATAAATTTGGAGACAATGAACTACACCCAGCATGTAAAGGAATTTGTCCTCCAAAACCTGTGGCAAGAATTTGGGAATTAGGTCGAAAATCATCTGTTTTTATTGAAAACTATTTAGATAAAACATATGAGAATGTTTCCAGTTTAGTTTATCACTGAGTCAAAGCTGTGACTTGCACGAAGACCTATTTCCTCTCATACAAATTTAAATGGAGAACATCAAGGCTTCAATCACTAAAATCAATTACCATGGGGGGGACATAGTTATTACATCTTGGTTAAATATACAATATAGCCCGGAAGAACTGAAGATCAATAATTTCTACACTTATTTAACACTCGTGATAACAAAACAGAGGCATGTACCTTTAGGGTTTTCAGGAATTCAATATGGAGAAAATCCAAAATATGATGAATGTCTATAACTTCCCAAGAAATTCCCATGAAACTGCATCCAATCAGAAATAATTTCAAAAACATAGATTAAAGCTGTAGAGATTTTGTGTAAAGGTACCCCAGAGAATGCTACAGCTATCAGCATTTGCTACTCCCACAAGGACTCTGAGATGCCATATTATTCAACTCACTTCCTAAGGGACATACATTTGTCTCTTATGCACACATAGTTTTGACAGAATGCCATTTAATATGCTTCCCAGCATCATGGCATTCTCTCTGAATGCCACAGATGCTATATAATGGAGAACAACATTCCCTTGGTGCTTGGTTGTTGCTTAGTTACTTATCTGCACTGTTCCTTGCCATTCTCTCTTGCAATCATGAGATGATGGCCATCCATTAAAGGCTGAGCACAGTGAACACAAGCATTAAAATGAGAGCTCAAATTACAGTATATCACTGCTTATTGCTCGATTGCTTACATTCTGAATATTCTTTGTCTCATCCAAGCTTAGTAGAAAAATATGTATTAATCAGATGAGTCAATTAAATATCAAAAGCAAAATAAATAGACTATAACGCAATAACTGAAGAGATATATAAAATATAAAGACACATGAATGGCCCCTGATGCCCCTGTTTCTGCGTGAGCCTTCAGGCTCAACTGAAACCGCAGTTATGAAGCAGCAGTCTTAAGTCTGTTGCTCCATAACTGGTCCGCTGCCTCTGAAGCTGCAGTCCAATTGGCCGTGAATCTGCAGGGGGCGGCATTGCACAAGCATTTCTGGTGAAATGCTTGTGCAATGTTAAATGCCAACAGCGTATGCTGTCAGCATTCAGCGATGTCTATCGTACATGATACGCTACAGCGTATCATATCAGACAGACATTGATAAATCAGCCCCACTGTTCTTAAACACATATAAAATGGTGTAAAAAAAAAACAGGCACTTTGTGTGTAAATAAACCTAATAATAATGAATCAGCCCTAATTTCCAATAAAAGAAGGCTACCGACTTTGGGCTAGATTACAAGTAGAGCGGTATTTAGCGCTCCCACTGGAGCATAAACACAGCTAGAAGTAATCTTTTTGAGTCTGCGGGTTAGCACATGTATTACAAGTTGAAAGTAAAACTTTTAAACATGAGTCATTAATATTCTGTATGTGAAGAACATTGGAATGTGAAATATTTACAGTAAATACACAGTAAAACACATTAAATATTATTATGGAATTATTATTTAGACACACACACACACAAATATATATATATATATATTTATAAAAATAGAGCGCACTCCAATGGGGAACTTAATGATAATCTCTCACTTTATTAGTGGAATTTTTCGGACCAACAACAGTCTGTCAGACAAAAAAAGTGTATAAACAATTTAACTTACCCTCCACCAAACTTATAACACCGTGCAGCAGCCGGACGCCTCACTCTCCCGGGTAGACCCACCCCTAAATTTGACATCATCATCATCCCGGGAAGTGTGGGCCTCAGCCATCACAAGCACTAAAATTAGACATGTTTAAAACATATGTCATTAAAAACACAAATCCAAATCATATGTCTCAAAAAGGAAAGAAGAAAAGAAAGTGTAAGTGTAACGAACCCACACATAGCATAATCGGACATGCCTTGAGGTTACCATGGTAACCAAGCCAACAACAACAGTTTGAGGAGCAAAAGTGATTGGGAAAAACACCTCCAATCACATGAACGGTCAGCATGTGGGAGTAAAGGACAGTCACAGAACAAATCTATACATATATAATGCAAAGTAAAAATAATACAATGTAAAAAGCATAATACAGATAACCATATAGAAAGCAAAAATAAGTATAGATATTCAAAAAAAATGAAGAACCTATCATTAGATGTGATTCTAACTGTACAGTACTTGCTGTGCGCAATGTGCATGTCTCACGGTTGTCAAAGCAATCCTAAAAAATGCATTGGACAAGCATAAGGCTATCCTACGAACTAGATAAGTTTATACTGTTAGGTAAGGTCGGGCAGACTTGCTGGGCCTATGGCTCTTATCTGCCGTCAATATCTATGTTTCTATGTTTCTATGTTTCTATGTTTCTAAAATCAACAAGAGAGAGCGTATTTACACAATGAACAGAGGCTTGGACAGAAGAATCAAACAAGTTATTAACATTAAGCACAACTGCTATATAAGAGTATATGGAGCTTTCACTAAATATGATTCTGTCATGGACGCAATAAACCAACTAAGAACGCCCCATGGTTGCCATAGCAATCCTAAACAATAAACACAGAAAGTGTTAAAAGGTTTAGACATGGCCTTTACAGAAAAAAAAGTACATTGGAAGAAACTAATTGGTTAGGTATGGGGGTTGAAAATGCTGATGTCCTAATAACATTAAAGAACAAAATTTTTAAGTAAAGCATTAGGCTATACCATGATTATGGATATATTGAAAAATCAATTAGTAAATGAAAAAGATGGAAAGTTATTTTCATTCAAAAATAGAAACTGACTCTCATTCAAAAATAAAGAATGGATAGTGACTCTCAGAAATAAGTCATCTTATAAAAAAGCCTGCCAATCCAAATGAGTATTAAACCCCTTAGGGATTAAAGTTTCCAGATGGTATGTCCACCTTGCCTCTCTTTGTAATAATAGCCTGTTGCGATCGTCCCCTCTAGACATGGGAGGTATATGATCAATAATTGTATACTTCAGGTCTGTCACCTTGTGTTGCAGTTGCTGGAAATGCCGTGCCACTGGTTGTTCTGAGTCTCCCTTCTTGATTGCTGTCCTAATGGCAGACCGATGGTTTGCCATACATGTGCGGAGATCATCAACGGTCTTTCCAACATAAAAAGGCCACAATGGAGCAAATACACGATGTGTGTGGTGGTACATGTGAGGCGATATTTATGCTTGTAGATCTTTCTTCTATAGGGGTCTGTGAAGGAAGACCAGTAATCAGACCTCCACAAGTGGTACAACCTAGGCATCGGTATACACCAGGTTTTGTGGTGTCCAACCACGTTGTTTTCTTATAACATTTTTGTGGATCAGTCTGAACCAAAATGTCTCTCAAAGACCTTGCCCTTCTATACCCTATTCGTGATCCACAAAAATGTTATAAGAAAACAACATGGTTGGACACCACAAAACCTGGTGTATACCGATGCCTAGGTTGTACCACTTGTGGAGGTCTGATTACTGGATCTTCCTTTACACACCCCTATAGAGGAAAGATCTACAAGCAGAAATACCGCCTCTTATGTACCACCACACACATCGTGTATTTGCTCCATTGTACATGTGGCCTTTTTTATATTGGAAAGACTGTTGATGATCTCCTCACACGTATGGCAAACCATCGGTCTGCCATTAGGACAGCAATCAAGACGGGAGACTCAGAACAACCAGTGGCACAGCATTTCCAGCAACTGCAACACAAGGTGACAGACCTGAAGTATACAATTATAGACCATATACCACCCATGACTAGAGGGGGCGATCACAACAGGCTACTATTACAAAGAGAGGCAAGGTGGACATACCATCTGGAAATTTTAATCCCTAAGGGGCTTAATACTCATCTGGATTGGCAGGCTTTTTTATAAGATGACTTATTTCTGAGAGTCACTATCCATTCTTTATTTTTGAATGAGAGTCACTTTCTATTTTTGAATGAGAGTCACTTTCCATCTTTTTCATTTACTAATTGATTTTTCAATATATCCATAATAATGGTATAGCCTAATGCTTTACTTAAAAATTTAGTTCTTTAATGTTATTAGGACATCAGCATTTTCAACCCCCATACCTAACCACTTAGTTTCTTCCGATGTACTTTTTTCTTCTGTACAGGCCGTGTCTAAACCTTTTAAGACTTTCTGTGTTTATTGTTTAGGATTGCTATGGCAACCATGGGGTATTCTTAGTTGGTTTATTGCGTCCAGGACAGAATCATATTTAGTGAAAGCTCCATATACTCTTATATAGTGGTTGTGCTTAATGTTAATAACTTGTTTGATTCTTCTGTACAAGCCTCTGTTCATTGTGTAAATACGCTCTCTCTTGTTGATTTTAGGATTGCTTTGGCAACCGTGAGACATGCACATTGCGCACAGCAAGTACTGTACAGTTAGAATCACATCTAATGATAGGTTCTTCACTTTTTTTTGTATATCTATACTTATTTTTGCTTTCTATATGGTTATCTGTATTATGCTTTTTACATTGTATTATTTTTGCTTTGCATTATATATGTATAGATTGGTTCTGTGACTGTCCTTTACTCCCACATGCTGACCATTCATGTGATTGGAGGTGTTTTACCCAATCACTTTTGCTCCTCAAACTGTTGTTGCTGGCTTGCTTACCATGGTAACCATCGAGGCATGTCCGGTTACGCTATGCGTGGGTTCTTTACACTTACACTTTCTTTTCTTCTTTCCTTTTTGAGCTCTGATTTGGATATATTATTTTGTGTTTTTAATGACATTTGTTTTACATGTCTATTTTTAGTGCTTGTGATAGCTGAGGCCCACACTACCTGGGATGATGATGTCACGATTAGGGGTGGGTCTACCCGGGAGAGCATGGCGTCTGGCTGCTGCACAGTGTTGTAAGTTTGGTGGAGGGTAAGTTAAATTGTTTATACACTTTTTTTGTCTGAGGACGGATTGTTGTTGGTCCGAAAATGTTCACTAATAAAGTGAGATATTATTATTAAGTTCCCCGTTGGCGTGCGCTCTATTTTTCTATTTTTGTACATTGTTCTGCTGCACCCTGCCCTTTGCAGTCCATTACATGGCCATACACCTTTGAACCCTTATACAAACTTTGTATTACTATTTATATGTTTAATTTTTATCAGATATTGTTTATATGAGTGTAACTGTTTATTTTAATGTATTTGTGTTGTGTTTGTGGCATTTTTTATTGTAACCATAACCCTTTAAGCAAGGTCTTCAGTCTCGCTTACCTGATGCGAGTCAAATATAACATGCATGCAAATTAATGTAATTAATCTAGCCCAGTAAAGGCAATTACAAAGGAAAAAAATAGATGTAGAAAAGTTACAGACAGGGGCATAGCTAAGCCTCAGTGAGCCACAGGGCAACTTCTGCCAAAAGACCCTCTATTTCACAAACCTTTCTGGTTGTTTGAAATCAGCAACAGCTGAGCTATCTTGAAAATCTTGCCACTATATTTGTAAAGGCAAATCCAAACACTTTCCCTATATTGTGAGCCCTGTTTTGCAGAAAGGGTATTGGGTCTCGCAAAGGGGTTAGCAAACCCAATTCTGATTCGCTCAGATTGGGCCCCTTGAGATTCGCGCATGGTCTTGATTGAGACTTCTGAGACCCATATAGTTATGTCCCTGGTTATGCACAAGAAGTTTCACCATTTTGCTGAAGTTACTCACTGCAAATAAAAAGCAGTGAGCTATAATACAGCTATTTTCTATAAGGAGCTCATTCCAAACTAAAACATACAGCATAGGTGAGTGGAGAATGGTAGACATTGGCCTTGGTTGATTAAAACCCATTTATTAAACTGATATATAATAGAAAATATAGTTGCAGCAACATCACAATTAACAAATTGTAGAATTCATAAAGATTAGAACTCCCCCATAATCAAATCTGAAACCTGCAAGACTCAGAATGAGTGTCACTGTGATTGTAACCTGCATCACAAAAGCGCACTCAAAACTTAACAGAGCAAATAAATTCACACGGAAAAAAAAATCACTTCATAAAAATAGTCTACTCTAATATATATATATTTATACTGTAGAGATAGGTGCACTCCCACTAACAAACTTCATATGCCCAGGTGCTAGGAGTGGTAAATAGAGCTAATAGACGAAGCACTCTCTGGTCTGGACTTAGGCAAGGCAAGGCTATTTGTCCAAATAATCCCCACTTTTTATCTATTAAATTGTTCTTTACTCAGTAGGACTAACTGCCCCAAAGATAAAATCCCTTTGGTTTAGGACAGTACCAACACTGATATTAATAATGAGAATTATATAATTAGATCTTATTTTCAATATGAAAGGTGATAGGAATACACTATTTGAAATTAAGAATATGCAGTGGTTGCAGCAAGAAGGAATCCTAAAAGAACAAACATAGGATAACGAAATAGGAGATGTAGGAACCTTTAGGGTCAGCAGCAGGGTCTAGTACTTTAGTTGATACATATACTAGGACCCACATAGGATGAGTAAATTAGACATTATAAAAAGTACACTTTAATTAAGTAAGCAAATAAATACATAGATCAATTTAAGTAGATCACACACTGAGCACTGACACACTCAATTATTACAGGCAGCATAGATAGGTCTTTAACATAGTATATACAGAGACACCAAGTACACCAGTTAAGAAAGAGTTAAACTGGTCACAGCCTCTCAACCAATAGTTTGTTTTTAACCCCTTTTTAGGCCCAAGGTAAGGAGGGAGTGATTAAGCTATGATTACGGCATAACTGCTGAAACGCGTAAGCTTGTACACCATGGAAGGGCTGTTACTTTTGTGACCTGTTTTACCGGATGAAAATAAAAGTTGTAATCACTTTACAATTGCGACTCCAGCATCTTTTTTCTCAGCACTCTCTGGTCTTATCAAGTGTAAAACACAATTTTATTACAGTGACGTTTCAGGGTATTTATCCCTTCATCAGACCAGGTTGGATTGATGAAGGGGTGAATACCCCGAAACGTGACTGTAATAAAATTGTGTTATACACTTGATAGGACCAGAGAGTGCTTCGTCTATTAGCTCTATATATATTTATATATATATATATATATATATATATATATATATATATATATATGTGTGTGTGTGTGTGTGAAAACAGATAACGAAAAATTAAAACAAGTCAACTTTGTAAGCTTTGAAATAGCTTAACATAAAAGCAATATGAGATACTTTACAGGGGCAATAGGGTCTTTGCGAATTCTGTATCTTGGGCCTAAGTGTAGTGAAAAGTACAAACCACACCTCTAGAATGCCCAGGAATGCCCATGCCCAGTTCTTTGAGACACTTTTCCTTATAGCCAGCAAAACGATTTTACTGTAACAAAACAGATATGCAAATATTTTCCAATCAAAAACATTAACCTAAACCATTTCGCAAAGGTGTTTCCACCTTGCTAGTGTTTCACATTTGATGTGGGAGATATTATGTAGATGTTCATGGTAGAAACTCCAACTCATGGATCTGTGGAACTATAGGTAAAGCAATGTTCAATGGATTTTGAACATGATATTGCCTTAACAACAAAATACTTCTGTACCCTTAACATCATCTATTAATCTAACCCACTGTCTATCCTGTCCATAAAAAGTGAACAAAAAAAAATACATTTGTATGGAATAGTGTTTTGGTTCCCCTCCATTCCTTGTAAAAGTGAACAGTATTTGTTTATGCTACAGTGCTACAGTTGTAAGCCACCATATATATATTTTTTTACGATAAAGTTTTATGATTAAGTTAAAAATAAGTCACAAATGTATTGTACAGTAAATCAAACTTTAATAACTACATCAATATTATTCTGCAAACAACTGTAAAATTCTTGCAGGACTTTCTCTGAACTATAACAACTTTCAATATTTAAACACTTTCTGTATCATATAGGATAGACCCATATATTATTCTTTTTATTCTGCTGCTTTATTTAAAAGGTTTTATATAGCTCTGCATGGTAGAAAGCATGTTCTTTAATGCTGGCTGATGAAAAAAAATCAGAACAAGTGAGCCAGACATATTTTATATTCCTTCAGTTTATATGCTTCTCCATTTCATCACTTTTATACATTATAATAGATACGCTTGGCTTACAAATATTTTCTTAAACAGACGATTCGGATATGTGGGGGAAAAAACAAATCTTGCTTCTACTCAATTTTTATTTGTGTAATATGAATCTTGACCAGCATAACTTTCATAATGTAGCAAAAGTACTGTTACACAAATTCACTATTGCTTTTTTTTTGCTTCATACATCATTACCAAACATAATCATCCTCCTATTGATAATGATTTCTGCTATCTGCCCACTGTTGTTGATGATATATGAAGCAGAAAGAATAAGCTTGACTTTTCTCAGCAACATTAAGTTCAAAATCGCTGAAACAGCACAAAATAAAGCATATTTTTGGCTGAACAAAGTAAATGCATTACAGAAAAGAGAGGAGGACAAATTAAGGAAATATGTAGTCACGCAAAACCTAATATGTCTTCTTGAGAAGAATATTTCTCTGGAGGGACTCATTTGTTTCAGACTGAGTAGATTGCTACATTAAAAATGCCTAAGCATGAAAAGGCAAATTGCTTCAACCATTGTGCATAAATGAACTTCAGAACTATTTAATTTCATTTTATTCTATCAACTATTGTTTCACTTTTACAGCAATGCCTTGGAATACATTATCTGGTAATAAATTCAATATTCATTCATAATTGGAAAAATAGTCGAAGAACTCTTGTTTATTATGAATAAGCTGCAATCATTTATGAATATTGTCACATGTTCTACAGTAGGATGCATTTTCTATATCCCAGTTCTGGCAGCTTTTTCTAGAGATGCTGTATGAAAAAATAAGCTATTTGATAGGATGCAGAACAATAAAAGCAGATATTTCTGGCCGTTGAATAAAGAAAAAATGGCAATACATGAATAGATTTGATAGCATGCTAGTTGTGGCTGTTTAAGCACAATCTTACACTTTCAAATTCTCACTCCTTTAATTCAATTACAATACTTTTTCATGAAAGGTATAAGAATACATATGTTATAATCTTCTGGCTAAAAAATATTCTTAGCAATTATATTTTATAAACAATATTGATAACACAATCCTCTTTCTTTTTGTGTGGGTGTTAATGTGCCTGTTTCTGCATGCAGATATGAGTGTATATGTGGTTGTTTTTATGCATGAGTATGTGTATGTTTATATGTGTGTGTGCAAGTGTGTATGTGGTTGTTTTTATGTGTCATTGTGTGTGTGTATGTTTATGTGTGCGTGCACATGTGCAAATGGCTGTGTGTGTCTGTTTTATGTGTGAGTGTATCTGTGATAATTATGTGTGTGTCACAGTGTCTGCATGTTTGTGAGTGTGTATGTGGTTACTTTTATGTGTGTGTATCTTTTTGTGAGTCTCTTTGTGTGTTTACAGTTGTTTTTATGCATGTGTGCATATATATGTCTGTGGTTATTTTTATGCGTTTATGTATATTATAAGTGTGTTTGTGTGTGCTTCTATGTGGTTTTGTTTATATGTTTGCATTTGTTTTGCTGTTTTCTATTAAATTTGTCATTTTATTTCACAACATTTTTTAATCTCATGCAATTCTTCAAAGAGGTTGTTAATATTTAAACAACTAATTTAGGGCCAGATTACAAGATGAGCGCAAAATATTGCTTCTGCAAAAGTGATATTTGCTCTCAACTTAATAATACCAGCACACGCAAATGTGCACTGGTATTACAAGTGAGGTGCGAGGGGAACGCAACCTAGAATTCAAATTGCATGGAAGCATTGTGCTTACTAGAGCACGCTTCTATAGGCTCCAATGGGACTAGCGCAGTGAAGGGGTTACGTTGCGCAGCGATGGGCAGCAAATTGTAAATATATATGTATATGATTGTATACATATATATGTATGTGTTAATATATACACATATTAACACATACATATACATAGAAACATATACATATACAGTATATTTACTGGAAACACACAGTTCCCATAGACCGTAATGTAAAGGCACTTTTCAGGGGTTTTTTCTAACACCCAAGAGCCGCCAACTTTAGACCCCAAAAAACTGGCTAGTCATTTAAAAAAAAAAATGATGATGCAATTTTTTATTTGCCAAAAGGCACTACACATTATATATATTTTTGCTTAAAAGTGAGGCTTGAATCTTGTTTCTTTATTTGTTTTTTCCATAAACAAATTTAAATTTAGGATTACATAATGAACATCGTTTTGTATTATTTTTGATGCGTAAACTGGGATTTTACTAAATGTTACGTCTTGCTCATGGGAAAGTAGTACAATGCTCCCAATCTGCCCTACTGTATTTCCAATAGTTCTGCCTTATAAACATCTTAGTTTCTGGAAGTGAATACAAGGACTGCCTAGCCATGCCCCTGAACCACCATGACTTTACCCTTGTCATACTTAACCCCACCTGTGTCATAATTCACCTTCAAGGATCGTCTGTGGAACTTTGGTCCATTCATGATTCTGCAACTTCCTGTCTTAGCCTAAGCATCTGTATTTTACTTCAAAATGTTGGGAAGTATAATAAATTACTTGGGTAAATTAATAATTAAACTGGTGAGACCTGATTTAAAGGGTTAAAACATAATAATATATACATTAGAGCAGCCATGCTTATAACCTCAACACATTAGGCTGACATTACTTTTATGTATTTGCATTGGCAATTTCTAAAAAATAATAATAACATTTTTCAAAGCTCTACTAATGGACTGGAGACCCAAAATTATTTGAAATAATAAATATTAATAAATATTAATTAAAACTAATTAAACATTACTATGCAAAATAAATACATTAATAAAAATAAAAATGTTGTATTTTTCACTTATATGGCTTTATTAACCCCTAGTGTCACCCTAAATGAACCCTGCCTATTTGCAAAAAAAAAAAGCAACAACAAAAAAAATCAATTTTGCATTAAGATTGGAAAAACAACAATTAAGGAAAATCATAGGGTTATATAGCCACCCATTTAAATCTAATACACTTGTAATACAATAAATAAATGCCTAGATTATTTATCTACTAATTTGGAAGGTTGTTAAAAAGCAGCTGAAATAAACTTTCTTTATGTAACTTCTGATTCCTTATAAGTGCCTGATGACTCAGCCTATCGCAGACTGATAAGTGTTCAAGTCTATGATTCTGAAGCTGTATCTATAAAAATTTTTTATAGTTAAAGCTTTTCTTTCCTATGTTGGCTGCATTAGTTGATGGGGGAAATGAGGAAAGAAAGTCTTTTTTTCTGTTATGCAATGTAGAGTACAGACATTGATCTTTTGACCTACAATTAAATTAATTTGTGTATTTATTCTTCTGGAGTAGTGGTTGTGGATGTAGGTAATGACTTTATCACAAAGCACAGCAATAACAGCAATCAATTATATTTCACAAAAAAATCATTCTCACTAAGAGGTAGATTGTGGTTGGAGTACTAATTTATAGCGCGCCCATAAATGGGCAAATTTGCCCATTTACGGGTGCACAATAAATTGTCAGCCATTATATGTGGTTAATTTTTTAAAAGTACCCCAACTGCTCCCCCCAAAAAATATTTATATTGGTTTTCGTATTACCAGCCAATGAAAAAAATTTCTCTTGGTATGAGTTTTACTGGAATATGCACTTCTAGATGATTTCAAATATAAATATCTTTAATAACAATTTTTAAGGTAGCAAACATATTTATAACATGTTTAAATTCTGCTCTTTCATATGCCCTTTATATTTTCTAAACTATAGGATTTTAACTTTGCCATATGTCATTTATAGAACTTATCAAACTGATGAGCAATACTAAGGACCCAATTCTCTAAAGCTTTTTACCCTGGTGAAATATTTTCCACAGGATTCTGTAAAGGTTTTTCACAACCTCTGTGCTAAGCTAATTTTGAGCTTTTTTGCTGCTTAAATTTCAACACTATTTTAAGTAATATTTCATTGAGTGACTCATACAAATTATATATTGTTTTTTTTTTGCAGCAGCAAATTCAGAATATACCATTGTTATATTTATATTTAATTGCATTTGAAAAGGCTGCAACAAAAATGCTTGGATGTGCCACCGACTAGGTCACCAGTGACCTTCGGACAATAGTGTGGAGGGGGGGGGGTGTTGAAACAGCTGCTGATTGGCAACCCCCTGCATTACAACTCGTCAAGTTCATACAGGCCACAATGCTCATGATAAGAATATTTGGTCAAGATTGCAAGTGGCTCGCTAACTGTTGCACGTGAACGAAAAGGGGTATATTGCAGCTACTTCCGACATGCGCATACTACAAGTTAAAAGTAAACATGTTTGCTTAAGCACAATTGAATTTAACACACGTCGGAATAGAGTCACGTCAGAGCTCTGGTTAACTGTTACGCTCGACTAAAAGTCGCACACCTCAAAAATACATTTAAAAGTACAGTTGCACTCATATTAACCGGCGATAAGGTTCCAATGTTCTTCACATAAGGAAATATGTTCTGTTCTAAGTATTTATAAATAGGCATTCCTATATACAGTATATATATATATATATATATATATATATATATATACAGTATATAGTATATATATATATATATATATATATTCATATACATAATCTCATATATATATATATATATATATATATATATATATATATATATATACACACACAGGGCTCAAAACTTCCACTAGACATTTTAGAGTGGAAATTTAACAGTGGTGAGTAACAATTAGTGAATGTTGAGTCTGAAGTCTAGTGGTGAGTTATAGTAGCAAAGTTGGCACATTGTATTTGCAGAATGTACATTACTATTGCCGCATGACAAACACACATTTTGGGCTATGTGCTAAAACTATTATCTATTCTAAAGGGATATTATATATTATAGCCATGAAAGTGCAAGGATATGATATTCCTCTAGGACTGTAGGGATCCAATTTGTGCTTAAACGTTTACTTCTGAGATGGTAAACGGAGCAGAGAGAGAGAGAGAGATTGAAGAGGAAAAGTGAAAGTGAAGAACAAGGTAGAGTTAGGAGACAATGGAGAAAAAAAGAGTGAAGAGATACAAGAGAGGGAAAATAAAGAGTATAAAGAGAAGATATGGCCTGAGAGATATGAAAGAGGGTAAAAGAGAGATTGAAGAGAGGAGGAAGTTGAGAAAGTTAGTTAAGAGCAAGAGATAATAATTATTAAAAAAATAAAATCTCCAGGTCTGCAATGACTTTCAGCACTCTCTGCATTCTCTCAGTAAAAACTTCCTTTTTCTATCCAACTGTTGTCTTCCCCAGAACATCAAATTGATGTTTTTAACTGCTATGAACTTATTTTTTGTTAATTTTTTTACTGCATGTAGGATTATTTAATTTGTTATGGTGTACAATAAAAACAATATTACAAAATGTTTCACTATGGCTAAACATATGCAAAGAGGGGGTGAAGTAGTGGGTTTGGTTGGTGGAAGTAGAAGTGGCGAGTAACATTTTGTCCTGGCTAGTAGCTTAGGACTTGAAATGTTGAGCCCTGATATATACAGGTAACCCTCAGTTTACACCAGGGTTAGGTTCCAGAAGGAATGGTTGTAAATCGAAACCGTTGTAAATTGAAACCCAGTTTATAATGAAAGTCAATGGGAGGTGAGGGAGATAGGTTCCAGGCCCCTCTCAAAAGTAACACCTAATACATTATTTCTTTCATGTAATTAGCAAGAGACCATGAGCTAGTGACGTATGGGATATACATTCCTACCAGGAGGGGCAAAGTTTCCCAAACCTCAAAATGCCTATAAATACACCACACCCACAAATCAGTTTTACAAACTTTGCCTCCTATGGAGGTGGTGAAGTAAGTTTGTGCTAGATTCTACGTTGATATGCGCTCCGCAGTAGGTTGGAGCCCGGTTTTCCTCTCAGCGTGCAGTGAATGTCAGAGGGATGTGAGGAGAGTATTGCCTATTTGAATTCAATGATCTCCTTCTACGGGGTCTATTTCATAGGTTCTCTGTTATCGGTCGTAGAGATTCATCTCTTACCTCCCTTTTCAGATCGACGATATACTCTTATTTATATACCATTACCTCTGCTGATTTTCGTTTCAGTACTGGTTTGGCTTTCTACAACATGTAGATGAGTGTCCTGGGGTAAGTAAATCTTATTTTCTGTGACACTCCAAGCTATGGTTGGGCACTTTTTTATAAAGTTCTAAATATATATATTCAAACATTTATTTGCCTTGACTCAGGATGTTCAACATTCCTTATTTCAGACAGTCAGTTTCATATTTGGGATAATGCATATGAATAAATCAATTTTTTTCTTACCTTAAAAATTTGACTTTTTCCCTGTGGGCTGTTAGGCTCGCGGGGGCTGAAAATGCTTAATTTTATTGCGTCATTCTTGGCGCTGACTTTTTTGGCGCAAAATTTTTTTTTCTGTTTCCAGCGTCATACGTGTCGCCGGAAGTTGCGTCGTTTTTTGACGTTCTTTTGCGCCAAAAGTGTCGGCGTTCCGGATGTGGCGTCATTTTTGGCGCCAAAAGCATTTAGGCGCCAAATAATGTGGGCGTCATTTTTGGCGCTAAAAAAAAAAAAATGGGCGTCACTATTGTCTCCACATTATTTAAGTCTCATTTTTTATTGCTTCTGGTTGCTAGAAGCTTGTTCACTGGCATTTTTTTCCCATTCCTGAAACTGTCATTTAAGGAATTTGATCAATTTTGCTTTATATGTTGTTTTTTCTATTACATATTGCAAGATGTCCCACGTTGAAACTGAGTCAGAAGATACTTCTGGAAAATCGCTGCCTGGGGCTGGAGCTACCAAAGCTAAGTGTATCTACTGTAAACTTATGGTATCTGTTCCTCCAGCTGTTGTTTGTACTGTTTTGTCATGACAAACTGTTTATGCAGATAATATTTCCTTTAGTACTGTTATATTACCTGTTGCTGTTCTGTCAACATCTAATACTCAGAGTGTTCCTGATAACATAAGAGATTTTGTTTTTAAATCTATTAAGAAGGCTATGTCTGTTATTCCTCCTTCTAGTAAACGTAAAAAGTCTTTTAAAACTTCTCATTTTTCAGATGAATTTTTAAATGAACATCATCATTCTGATTCTGATAATGGTTCTTCTGGTTCAGAGGATTCTGTCTCAGAGGTTGATGCTGACAAATCTTCATATTTATTTAAAATGAAATTTATTCGTTCTTTACTTAAAGAAGTCCTAATTGCATTAGAAATTGAGGATTCTGGTCCTCTTGATACTAAATCTAAACGTTTAGATAAGGTTTTTAATCTCCTGTAGTTATTCCAGAAGTTTTTCCTGTCCCTAGTGCTATTTCTGAAGTAATTTCCAGGGAATGAAATAATTTGGGTAATTCATTTACTCCTTCTAAACGTTTTAAGCAATTATATCCTGTGCCATCTGACAGATTAGAGTTTTGGGACAAAATCCCTAAAGTTGATGGGGCTGTCTCTACTCTTGTTAAGCGTACTACTATTCCTACGGCAGATGGTACTTCCTTAAGGATCCTTTAGATAGGAAAATTGAATCCTTTCTAAGAAAAGCTAACTTGTGTTCAGGTAATCTTCTTAGACCTGCTATATCTTTAGCGGATGTTGCTGCAGCTTCATCTTTTGGTTAGAAGCTTTAGCGCAACAAGTAACAGATCATAATTCTCATAGCATTTTTATTCTTCAACATGCTAATAATTTTATTTGTAATGCCATCTTTGATATCATTAGAGTTGATGTCAGGTATATGTCTCTAGCTATTTTAGCTAGAAGAGCTTTATGGCTTAAGACTTGGAATGCTGTTATGTCTTCTCTGCTTTCCCTTTCTTTCCAGGGTAATGATCGTTTTCGTTCCTTTTGTCACAACAAGGAACAAAAACCTGATCCTTCATCCTCAGGAGCGGTATCAGTTTGGAAACCATCTCCAGTCTGGAATAAATCCAAGCCTTTTAGAAAATCAAAGCCAGCTCCTAAGTCCACATGAAGGTGTGGCCCTCATTCCAGCTCAGCTGGTAGGGGGCAGATTACGTTTTTTCTAAGAAATTTGGATCAATTCCGTTCACAATCTTTGGATTCAGAACATTGTTTCAGAAGGGTACAGAATTGGCTTCAAGATAAGGCCTTCTGCAAAGAGATTTTTTCTTTCCCGTGTCCCAGTAAACCCAGCGAAGGCTCAAGCATTTCTGAAATGTGTTTCAGATCTAGAGTTGACTGGAGTATTTTTGCCAGTTCCAGTTCTGGAACAGGGACTGGGGTTTTATTCAAGTCTCTTCATTGTACCAAAGAAGGAAAATTCCTTCAGATCAGTTCTGGATCTAAAAATATTGAATCGTTATGTAAGGATACCAATATTCAAAATGGTAACTGTAAGGACTATCCTGCCTTTTGTTCAACAAGGGCATTATATGTCTACTATAAGATTTACAGGATGCATATCTGCATATTCCGATTCATCCAGATCACTATCAGTTTCTGAGATTCTCTTTCCTAGACAAGCATTACCAGTTTGTGGCTCTGCTGTTTGGCCTAGCTACAGCTCCAAGAATTTTTTACGAAGGTTCTCGGTGCCCTTCTGTCTGTAATCAGAGAACAGGGTATTGTGGTATTCCTTATTTGGACGATATCTTGGTACTTGCTCAGTCTTCACATTTAGCAGAATCTCATTTGAATCGACTTGTGTTGTTTCTTCAAGATCATGGTTGGAGGATCAATTTACCAAAAAGTTCATTGATTCCTCAGACTTAGGTAACCTTTTTAGGTTTTCAGATAGATTCAGTATCCATGACTCTATCTTTGATAGACATGAGACATCTAAAGTTGATATCAGCTTGTCGAAACCTTCAGTCACAATCTTTCCCTTCGGTAGCCTTATGCATGGAAATTCTAGGTCTTATGACTGCGGCATCGGATGCGATCCCCTTTGCTCGTTTTCACATGCGGCCTCTTCAGCTCTGTATGCTGAACCAGTGGTGCAGGGATTACACAAAGATATCTCAATTAATATCTTTAAAACCGATTGTACGACACTCTCTGACGTGGTGGACAGATCACCATCGTTTAGTTCAGGGGGCTTCTTTTGTTCTTCCGACCTGGACTGTAGTTTCAACAGATGCAAGTCCTACAGGTTGGGGAGCTGTGTGGGGGTCTCTGACAGCACAAGGGGTTTGGGAATCTCAGGAGGTGAGATTACCGATCAATATTTTGGAACTCCGTGCAATTTTCAGAGCTCTTCAGTCTTGGCCTCTTCTAAAGAGAGAATCGTTCATTTGTTTTCAGACAGACAATGTCACAACTGTGGCATACATCAATCATCAAGGAGGGACTCACAGTCCTCTGGCTATCAAAGAAGTATCTCGAATTCTGGTATGGGCGGAATCCAGCTCCTGTCTAGTTTCTGCGGTTCATATCCCAGGTATAGACAATTGGGAAGCGGATTATCTCAGTCGCCACACGTTTCATCCGGGCGAATGGTCTCTTCTCCCAGAGGTATTTCTTCAGATTGTTCAAATATGGGGTCTTCCAGAAATAGATCTGATGGCTTCTCATCTAAACAAGAAACTTCCCAGGTATCTGTCCAGATCCAGGGATCCTCAAGCGGAAGCAGTGGATGCATTTTCACTTCCTTGGAAGTATCATCCTTCCTATATCTTTCCGCCTCTAGTTCTTCTTCCAAGAGTAATCTCCACGATTCTGAAGGAATGCTCATTTGTTCTGCTGGTGGCTCCAGCATGGCCTCTCAGGTTTTTGGTATGCGGATCCTGTCCGGATGGCCTCTTGCCAACCGTGGACTCTTCCGTTAAGACCAGACCTTCTGTCTCAAGGTCCTTTTTTTCCATCAGGATCTCAAATCCTTAAATTTAAAGGTATGGAGATTGAACGCTTGATTCTTAGTCAAAGAGGTTTCTCTGACTCTGTGATTAATACTATGTTACAGGCTCGTAAATCCGTATCTAGGGAGATATATTATAGAGTCTGGAAGACTTATATTTCTTGGTGTCTTTCTCATCATTTTTCCTGGCATTCTTTTAGAATTCTGAGAATTTTACAGTTTCTTCAGGATGGTTTGGATAAAGGTTTGTCTGCAAATTCCTTGAAAAGACAAATCTCTGCTCTTTCTGTTCTGTTTCACAGAAAGATTGTTAATCTTCCTGATATTCATTGTTTTGTACAAGCTTTGGTTCGTATAAAACCTGTCATTAAGTAAATTTCTCCTCCTTGGAGTTTGAATTTGGTTCTGGGGGCTCTTCAAGCTCCTCCGTTTGAATCTATGCATTCTTTGGACATTAAATTACTTTCTTGAAAAGTTTTGTTCCTTTTGGCCATCTCTTCTGCCAGAAGAGTTTCTGAATTATCTGCTCTTTCTTGTGAGTCTCCTTTTCTGATTTTTCATCAGGATAAGGCGGTGTTGCGAACTTCTTTTAAATTTTTACCTAAGGTTGTGAATTCTAACAACATTAGTAGAGAAATTGTGGTTCCTTCATTATGTCCTAATCCTAAGAATTCTAAGGAGAAATCATTGCTTTCTTTGGATGTAGTTAGAGCTTTGAAATATTATGTTGAAGCTACTAAGAATTTCCGAAAGACTTCTAGTCTATTTGTTATATTTTCCGGTTCTAGGAAAGGTCAGAAGGCTTCTGCCATTTCTTTGGCATCTTGGTTGAAATCTTTAATTCATCATGCTTATGTCGAGTCGGGTAAAACTCCGCCTCAAAGGATTACAGCTCATTCTACTAGGTCAGTTTCTACTTCCTGGGCGTTTAGGAATGAAGCTTCGGTTGTTCGGATTTGCAAAGCAGCAACTTGGTCTTCTTTGCATACTTTTACTAAATTCTACCATTTTGATGTGTTTTCTTCTTCTGAAGCAGTTTTTGGTAGAAAAGTACTTCAGGCAGCTGTTTAAGTTTGATTCTTCTGCTTATAATTTCAGTTTTTTTCATTATAAGTTTTAATCTTTGTTTGGGTGTGGATTATTTTCAGTGGAATTGGCTGTCTTTATTTTATCCCTCCCTCTCTAGTGACTCTTGCGTGGAAGATCCACATCTTGGGTAGTCATTATCCCATACGTCACTAGCTCATGGACTCTTGCTAATTACATGAAAGAAAACATAATTTATGTAAGAACTTACCTGATAAATTCATTTCTTTCATATTAGCAAGAGTCCATGAGGCCCACCCTTTTTTGTGGTGGTTATGATTTTTTTGTATAAAGCACAATTTTTCCAATTCCTTATATTAAAGCTTCGCACTTTTTTTCTTATCACCCCACTTCTTGGCTATTCGTTAAACTGATTTGTGGGTGTGGTGAGGGGTGTATTTATAGGCATTTTGAGGTTTGGGAAACTTTGCCCCTCCTGGTAGGAATGTATATCCCATACGTCACTAGCTCATGGACTCTTGCTAATATGAAAGAAATGAATTTATCAGGTAAGTTCTTACATAAATTATGTTTTTTAAAGCTTTGAAATGAAGACTTTAAATGCTAAACAACATTATAAACCTAATAAAATAATCACACAACACAGAATATATAATTAAACTAAGTTAAATGAACAAAAACATTTGCTAAACAGAATTATAAACCTAATAAAATAATCACACAACACAGACTTCACTTGCATTTTTCTGCAAACAGTTCTTTCTATGCATTCCAATCTGGACTGATTTATAGACAGGAAGATCTTGTTCCTTTGAAATCTGCTCGACAGCTCAGGTCTGGTTAAACTGATTAATTTCAGCTTGCTTGGCTTTGCTGCAATACAAGCGGACAGCTCCAACTACTGGCTATTTTATTAAATGCACTGCTTCTCAATGCTTTTCAATAGTAGTCACATGACTGGAAAAAAAGGTTGTTATTCTGAAATGGTGTAAATTGAACCGTTGTAAAATGAGGGCCACCTGTGTATGTATGTATATATATATATATATATATATATATATATATATATATATATATATATATATATATATATATATATGTATACATATGTATTTATGAATAAATAGAACATATTCTGCTATGTGAAGAACATTGGAATGTAAAATATTAATATTTCATGTCTGGTTAGCGCACTTGAGAAAACAGGATCGGGTTTGTGGGTGCTTTTCGGGTGTTAGTTTTTGTTTAAATTTTCACTCTCCATTGAAGTCCAAGGGATATATTTAACAAGCTGCTAATGCAGCTGTTTCTGCATGAGCCTTCAGACCACTGCTCCTTAACTCATCCGCCACCTCTGAGGACAGCAATTATCCTGATCAGATACGATCGGGGTGATTGACACCCCCTGCTAGCGGCCGCAAATATGCAGGGGCTGCATTGCACAATCATTTCACTAGAAATGCTTGTGCAATGTTAAATGCCAACAGCGTATGCTGTTGGCATTTAGTGATGTCAGACGGACATGTTCGCCACAGCGAATCATGTCAGTCCAACATATGATAAATCGGTTCCTATGGGTGAATGCATTAACGTGTTCACAATATTGTACTTCTGCTTTTTGTGTGCATTAGGTTAGTGCACAAGCAAAATATTTTTACTTTCAACTTGTAATACGCAATGCATGCAAAGCATCAAATTCAAGTTAACGTGCAAGTGGGAGAGCGCAAACTACCACTCCACTCATAATCTAGCCTTAAGAAATTTATCCTACATTTCTGTATGTGAAAGAGAGGCACATGCACTACAGTATTATTTTTAATAAAATAAGCACTTTCAAAAAAGGGTATTGGCATTTTAAAATCTTGATTAAAATATACATTACAAATCATATTAAAAGTAGATATATTAAAAAAAATATTATTTAAAGTATGCACAGACATTGTATTTAATGTACACAAAAAATTGTATTCAATGCATAAAGTCATTTCAAAATATGAAGTTAAAATGGTGACAAAAGTTACAAAATGCTATAGGTACTTTATTTTTCTATTGTACACCACCTTGGCAAGTGGGCTGAACAGTAGTGTTCCCTGGGCATGTCTGAAGTTTTTTTTCACAAGTCTCTGCATATTCCCTAAGCATGCTACACCTGCTTATCTCGCTGTTTTATCTCACCAAATGAAAACTTGCAAATTTCACCCAAAATATTATATATATATATATATATATATATATATATATATATATATATATATATGTTCAAAGTATATATATTAGTTCCGGGCTCACTGTCATATTTATTCTCCCCTGAAAGATTCTCCATTGTAGAAAGTTTTTTTTTTTACTTTCTATAGAAGACAGCTCACCTCTCACTTGGACTTCCAGGCTTAGCCCTAGAAAATTAAGTGAGGACATCCCATGTGTGGAGAGAGAGCTATTCCTCTCAGTGCTAGCAAATAATAGCTTATTAGTTGTAAGGTTGATTGTACCTAATATATTACAAAATGTGGTCCTTTAACATTTGTTTAGAAAATATTCACAAAATGTAAAGGACCCCCAAACCTATTTGTTGGTTTGTTTTTATGCAGTTTTTGACAAGCCTTGAAATGATGGCAAATGTTTTAATCCCTTAATATGACTGCGCATTAGATATTTATTCAGGTACATTGCCACTGCCAAGTCTTGGTCTGTCAACAAGAACCCCATGGGATATTTAATACTCATTTTATAGCTACAAAGGAAGAATTATACATAGTAATAAACAACAATGCATTTCATGTCTATAGATTTTTTAGATATTATAATGAAAGTGATGGTAAATGTATTTAAAGTAAAAGTCAGTATATTAAATGGTATCATCTCTACATATAATATACCCTAATGCAGAAGCTGAAAAGCTATTTAAAACACATTTATTTTACTTCCAATGTTATGTTCTTCCACACTGCCTTTTTTTTCTAAAGTCACAGGAAGGTGGTACAGACAATAGGAATCTGTGCAATCCATCTCACTGAAGGTTGTAGCTCTGCGGTTCCAGCCCCTTCTAGAGAGGCAAAGGACTTGCATTTCAAAGGTGATCTTTTGAATATGGCATTGCATGCTGCGATCAAGCAAGTAAACAGTGAATTGCTTTAATATCCTTTGTCACTCAGGAAAATGCCGGGAGTGTGGAGCTACAATCTTCAATGGGATGGATGTCACAACTACCCTCCTGTGACTTGTAGAAACAAAGGCCTGCCACTTGTCACAGAACATAAAATCAGAAATGCAATAAAATTAATCTTGCATGATTCAGATAGAGCATGTCATTTTAAGACACTTTAAATTTACTTCTATTTTCAAATGTGCTTCATTCTCTTGGTATCCCTTGTTAAAAAATGAATATGCACATACCCTACACTAGTGGGAGTTAGCTGCTGATTGGTGCCTGCACATATTTGTGTTTTGTAGTTGGTTAATTCAATGTGTTCAGCTAGCTGCCAGTAGTGCAATGCTGTTCCTTCAGCAAAGGATAACAAGATAATGAAGCTAATTTGATAATAGAAGTAAACTTGAAAGTTGTCTAAAATTGTATATTCTATCCAGATCATGAAAACATATTGGGGTTTCCTGTCCCTTTAAATATTTTTTTTGCTTCTGCTTTGGGGTTTATTCATTTAAAGATGACTTAAAGGAACAGTCTAGTCAAAATTAAACTTTCATGATTCAGATAGGGCATGCAATTTTAAACAACTTTCCAATTTACTTCTATTATCTAATTTGCTCAATTTTTTAGATATCCTTTGTTGAAGAAATAGCAATGTACGTGTGTGAGCCAATCACACAAGGCCTTTATGTGCAGCAACCAATCAGCAGCTACTGAGCATATCTAGATATACTTTTCAGCAAGTTATATCAAGAGAATGAAGCAAATTAGATAATAGACGTAAATTAGAAAGTTGTTTAAAATGACATCCTCTTTCTAAATCATGAAAGAAAAAAATTGGGTTTCATGTCCCTTTAATGTAATATACTGACCTTTACATTAAAAGCATTTACCATCACTTTAAGCTAGTTACAATTCTGTCCTGAAATAACAGATACATATTTGTCTTTAAGTTTGCTCAGTATGGGCTAGATTACAGGTTTTGAACCATTTAGCACTCCTGCTTGAGCATTACATTTGCTAGAAGTAAGATTTTTGCGTGTATATTACAAGTTGGAAGTAAAAATGTTGTCGCACAAGTGCTACCACAATGCGCACAAAGATATATACAGGGAGTGCAGAATTATTAGGCAAGTTGTATTTTTGAGGATTAATTTTATTTTTGAACAACAACCATGTTCTCAATGAACCCAAAAAACTCATTAATATCAAAGCTGAATAGTTTTGGAAGTAGTTTTTAGTTTGTTTTTAGTTATAGCTATTTTAGGGGGATATCTGTGTGTGCAGGTGACTATTACTGTGCATAATTATTAGGCAACTTAACAAAAAACAAATATATACACATTTCAATTATTTATTTTTACCAGTGAAACCAATATAACATCTCAACATTCACAAATATACATTTCTGACATTCAAAAACAAAACAAAAACAAATCAGTGACCAATATAGCCACCTTTCTTTGCAAGGACACTCAAAAGCCTGCCATCCATGGATTCTGTCAGTGTTTTGATCTGTTCACCATCAACATTGCGTGCAGCAGCAACCACAGCCTCCCAGACACTGTTCAGAGAGGTGTACTGTTTTCCCTCCTTGTAAATCTCACATTTGATGATGGACCACAGGTTCTCAATGGGGTTCAGATCAGGTGAACAAGGAGGCCATGTCATTAGATTTTCTTCTTTTATACCCTTTCTTGCCAGCCACGCTGTGGAGTACTTGGACGCGTGTGATGGAGCATTGTCCTGCATTAAAATCATGTTTTTCTTGAAGGATGCAGACTTCTTCCTGTACCACTGCTTGAAGAAGGTGTCTTCCAGAAACTGGCAGTAGGACTGGGAGTTGAGCTTGACTCCATCCTCAACCCGAAAAGGCCCCACAAGCTCATCTTTGATGATACCAGCCCAAACCAGTACTCCACCTCCACCTTGCTGGCGTCTGAGTCGGACTGGAGCTCTCTGACCTTTACCAATCCAGCCACGGGCCCATCCATCTGGCCCATCAAGACTCACTCTCATTTCATCAGTCCATAAAACCTTAGAAAAATCAGTCTTGAGATATTTCTTGGCCCAGTCTTGACGTTTCAGCTTGTGTGTCTTGTTCAGTGGTGGTCGTCTTTCAGCCTTTCTTACCTTGGCCATGTCTCTGAGTATTGCACACCTTGTGCTTTTGGGCACTCCAGTGATGTTGCAGCTCTGAAATATGGCCAAACTGGTGTCAAGTGGCATCTTGGCAGCTGCACGCTTGACTTTTCTCAGTTCATGGGCAGTTATTTTGCGCCTTGGTTTTTCCACACGCTTCTTGCGACCCCGTTGACTATTTTGAATGAAACGCTTGATTGTTCGATGATCACGCCTCAGAAGCTTTGCAATTTTAAGAGTGCTGCATCCCTCTGCAAGATATCTCACTATTTTTGACTTTTCTGAGCCTGTCAAGTCCTTCTTTTGACCCATTTTGCCAAAGGAAAGGAAGTTGCCTAATAATTATGCACACATGATATAGGGTGTTGATGTCATTAGACCACACCCCTTCTCATTACAGAGATGCACATCACCTAATATGCTTAATTGGTAGTAGGCTTTCGAGCCTATACAGCTTGGAGTAAGACAACATGCATAAAGAGGATGATGTGGTCAAAATACTAATTTGCCTAATAATTCTGCACACAGTGTATTAGAATATTGATACTGAGTTAACGTATTCCCCTACAGACTTCAAAAGAGTGCCAGAAGTGAAAAAAACCAAACCTTACTTGCGCACAAACCTGATTGTGTTTAACCAAGTGCGCTTACCCCACATGATCTATCTATCTATCTATCTATCTATCTATCTATATATATATATATATATATATATATATACACACACACACATATGTGAAGACCATTGGAATATGAAACATATAAAGTAAATACATAAACACTTTATTCAATATGAATATTATATATATATATATATATATATATATATATATATATATATATATAATTTTTCATGTTGAAGGACCAGTAAATAGAGTTGCATAATCAATAAAAACATGATAACAAGACAATGCAATAGGACTTAGTCTGATCTTCAATTGAGTAGTAGACTTTTTTCTGACAAATTTCAAAGTTATGTCTATTTCCACTCCCCCTGCATCATGTGACAACCATCAGCCAATCACAAATGCATATACATATATTCTGTGAATTCTTGCACATGCTCAGTAGGAGCTGGTGACTCAAAAAGTGTAAATATAAAAAGACTGTGCACATTTTGTTAATGGAAGCAAATTAGAAAGTTGTTAGAAATTTCTGCTCTATCTTAATAATGAAAGTTTAAATTTGACTTGAGTGTCCCTTTTAATGTACACACTCACACACAGACATATATATATATATATATATATATATATATATATACATTCATTAATATATGTTAAAGCCCTTTTAATTTTCAACCCACAATATACCCAATGGAGCATGCAACAGTTAGCGTGCCACTTGTAATCTAGCCCTATGTAATTCCATAACATGATCTTTCCTGGTCTGAAAAATTCCTCTTACTGACAAAGGGTTGATATAATGCTTTAAAAACTGAGGCTTAGTAAGAGAGTACAGTATGATGGGTGCAATATGAGAGATAAAATTGAGAAATTATGATGACACAGATGACTGTGGATAAGAGGTTTAAGTCACATGCTGGGTGAAAGAAGTGGCTAGAAGTGAATATATAGATATGTTGAAAGACATGCAGTAGCTGTGGTATTTTAGATGGCAAATTACCACAATGACCCTCAACACACCCCTAACAATCATCAGAACCTCATTAGGCTTAGCTAACAAAAAAAAACAACAACAACAAAACAGATCACTGTTCATACAAAATGCTAATAGAATCTAAAAAATCTTTCTTTGTGAAATTAAATAAAATGTATTAATATGTCACACATAACATATAATAAAAATGAAACTGCATCTGTTGGTCTGTGTACTGTTCAGTGGAGAGTTCTGATCAATTATTTTTTATTCCTCTGTGGGTGGCAGAAACAAACTGTAGTCACTTAAATCCAGGCTTCTGGACTGTGGATTAGATCTTTTAGCATTTTTGCACAAACAGTTACCTGTTAAATATATTTAATTATTTTTCAAGTTTAGGAGACCCCTATTACTGTTTGTTTGGACTCTATTAATACAAGAGTGCAGCTCCTATAATACTGAATATTATTTTAGCCAACACAAAAACCCAAGGTTATCAGTAAACAGTCATTCTACACCATCTTTTCTTACAGCCCTTTACTCATGACCGACAATCATAAACCCCCCGCTAAGAGTTATCCACTACTTTGTGGTTTCCCCACTGCAATCCTTCAGGCCCTAAAACTTAATTCACATTGAAATATTGTAAAAAACACTTTCTATAAAAAACAGTAATCATTACTTTTTCCTAAATGCTTTTAAATCACTGCATGATTAGAATATTTAGGGTCTTCTTCGCACCTCTTAAATATTTATATAACTAACACTGCTGGATGTTTTATGCCGCCAAGAGCAGACAGGTGATTGAGCCAATCAGGTGCTGTACTGAATACATACCCCCCAACTGTCCCGATTTTCGCAGGACAGTCCCGATTTTAGGGGTCTGTCCCTCTGTCCCGAGTTGCTAGCCATCTGTCCCGATTTGCCCCAGGCATTTAAAAAAAAAAAAAAAAAAAAAATTTTTTTTTTTTTTTTTTAAATTCTATTGGGCCCATACTCAGAAGCAGCTGACTTTGCTCTCACAGGGTTAGATACCTGTTAGATTCCCTGTGGAAAAGGAATGGTGTGTAGGTTAAGCAGGAGTAAGAAGGCTGTATACACTCTGACCACAGGTAATGGTGACCTCTCTAACCAACCTCTGGTAGTGATGATGTCTAACCCATGGTGATAATACTAGCATGCCTTCAGTTTTATACAATGAGCAGTGCTAATACCAGGGTAATGAACAGTAGCAGCTGCAGACTGCCAGCTAATGTGCTTGCCAACCCCAGGACCCCATACAATGATTTACAGATACCCATATATGATGTACTGTGTATGTATAAATGTATAAGTTTATGCTATGTAGTGTGCGTGTGTCTGCATGTATAAATTTAATCTATGTAGTGTGTGTATGTGTATCTGCATGTATAAGTGTATGCTATGTAGTATGTGTATGTCTGCATATATAAGTGTATACTATGTAGTGTCTGTGTATCTGCATGTATAAGTGTATGCTGCATGTATAAGTGTATGCTATGTAGTGTGTGTGTATCTGCATGTGTAAGTGTATGCTATGTAGTGTGTGTGTATCTGCATGTATAAGTGTATGCTATGTAGTGTGTGTGTATCTGCATATGTAAGTGTATGCTATGTAGCGTGCTACTGTGCATTTTTGATGACTTTAAAGGCCAGAATCTAGAATATTAATGGGGAATGCAGAGAGTAGTTTTAAAGAATTTATTAATAAATGTGCAATTAAGATAAAAATATTTAGCAATGTCTTTGCAAAGGCTAATTAAATACAGCGCTCACATAGCCATACCAGTGGTTTGAGCTTGTGTTCGATTTGCTGCCTAAGTGTATTAAAATATATGACTCTATTTAGAATTTTATTTTTATTACTTTGGTCTTATGATTTTTTAAGCCCCGCCCACCACTTTTCAATTTTTTTGCGGGGGGGGGGGGGGGTCCCTCCCTTATTTGAATTTTGAAATGTTGGGAGGTATGTGAATATCTTATAGACTGCTATGGGAGAGTGATCTGACACCTGATGCACTTATTTCTATGTGACTTTTGATCCTGTAATATGCTACCATTGTAGTTTAAGGGCCTCCCTATAAACAAATGAAGGCTTTGGAAAGGGAGGACAGATTATCACATGACATATAAGAAAACACTTGAGGGGTTGCAGAAATATAACTTTTGTAACAATGCAAGATGTAAGGAGTCAATAAACAATCTGATTCTGCAATTCTATAGAATTATTGCAGGAAATAGTAATGTTTACTTTTTTGCTATAGCCAAGCACAGATTAAATCCAAATCCAAATTCATAACTGGAGCTACCTGTAGACAATAAAAGTTCTGGAAGGTAATGTTTTTTCTAGGTGATGCAAATAACTGATAGATGCTGTAGAATTATAGTCTAATCAAAAGGGATGTGGAGTCTTACTTTCTAAACTATATTTAATGCAATTAATAGCGCAGGGTACATTACCTGTTCTACAACTTCACATAACGAATAACACACTGGTATATCTGGAATCATCTTAACAGAGACTATATGATGTAATGATAGAGTTCCAAAGACCTATTGTTTGCTTATTGTTTGAATTACACACTGGGTTAGATTACATCTGACGCGCTATTGTTAGCCCAAGTTAGGATAAGCAATATCATGCCCACGCTAACTTGGGTGCATATTATAAGTTGAAAGTAAATGCATTCAGCTTGACTTCAATTAATAGCGCAGGGTGCATTATCTTTTGTACAACTTCACACAAAGAACAACACACTGGGCTACATTACATGTGATGTGCTTGTTAGCGCCAGTTGCAAAAAGCAATATCACACGCCCATGCTAACTTGGGTGCATATTATAAGTTGAAAGTAAATGCATGCGGCTTGACCTCAATTAATAGTGTAGGGTGCATTATCTTCTGTACAACTTCACACAAAGAGTAACACAATGACCTAGATTACATGTTACATGCTTGTTAGCGCAAGTTGCAATAAGCAATATTACGCCAACGCTAACTTGGGTGCATATTACAAGTTAAAAGTAAACGCATTAGCTTGACCCCAAACAAATGTAGCACTCGATGGGTTTGCACAAGTGGAGACCTTGCATAAAGTGTGAGAGTTAAAAAAATGTGCACCAAACACAACATAAATACATTAAAATGACACTCATATATACACTATTTAAAAAAAAATGTGTGCAAGGGTTAAAGGGCATATGGCTAAATAGAAAGGGCTATAATAATATATACATACAAAGTTTAAATATGTGTGTGTATGCGTGCATGTGTGTATATATATATATATATATATATATATATATATATATATTTTTTTTTTTTATTTATATATATATATACTTTTGAGTATTTTCCACTCAAATACCTTAAATCGTGTCAATAATTATTATTCAATTTTAATATTTTATGTGTTTTACATTAAAAAGACAATTTTCTTCTATATGAAGAACTTTGGAATAAAAAATATGCATAACTACCTTTAGGTTTAGCGCAGTAGTTCTAATGAGGAGGCAGGTTAGTTTTTTTTAACAGCACGCTCCATGAAAGTCTATGGGGAGAAGAAGTTAGCAAGTTCACAATATCTGAGGCCCTGAAGTTAGCAAGCATCAGGTTTTGCTCATGCGTAAAAATTGTACTTTCAACTTGTAATATGTGCGCTGACGCTGCGTTAAAATTTTATTTCAAGTGGTGTTTGTGTGTGAACAAAAGCGCTAATTAATGTGCCATTTGTAATCTGACCCACTATATGTTATTACGAGTGGATGGTTAAATATTTTAAACAAAGCATCTTAAAGGGACATAAAACCCTATTTTCTTCATGACTCAGATAGAGCATGCAATTTTAAACAACTTTCCAATTTAATTATATTATCTAATTTGCTTCATTCTTTTGATATTCTTAATTGAAAAGAATACCTAGATAGGCTCGGGAGCAATCATGCATTACTGGGAGCTAGCTGCTGATTGGTGGCTACACATATATGCCTCTTAATATTAGCTCACCTGATGTGCTCAGATAGCTTCCAGCAGCGCATTGCTGCTCTTTCAACAAAAGGATACTAAGAAAATTAAGCAAATATGAAAATATAAATAAATTAGAAAGTATTTTAAAACTATACAATCTAACAAAAATTAATGAAAGAAAAAGTTGGGTTTCATATCCCATTAACGTGACCAACAATGTTTTAGTGGTGAGTTAAGTGCTGTTCTCAAGTGCAATTTAAAATACTACTATAAAATGTAGCGCTTTTTAAGTAAATCATTATTATTCATAGC